>NW_017306999.1:452791-453009 GCF_000935625.1 Nanorana parkeri
CCCGCCATATTTGGCGGTTACCATAGCAACAACAGGACCAGTGCTATGATGTGATCAGAGACCATCCCTCGAATCAGGCGTCAGTCTCTTCTCCGGTCTGCTCGAAAACAGTGGCGTCATATTTTGTTGAAGCAGGGAGAGGATGCTTCCACTTGTTGTGATGCAATCCTATGTACCCAAACCTTCCCATGATGCTCCTCTAAGGAAATATCCTCTCC
>NW_017306999.1:453084-453737 GCF_000935625.1 Nanorana parkeri
CTCTGCCAATCCCTCCACTGGCTTCCAATAGTCCAACATACTAAATGTAAAATACTTACTAGATCATACAAAGCCATTCACAACTCCGCCACCGACTACATCACCAATCTCATCTCAACAAATCACCCAAACCATCCCCTCAGCTCCTCCCAGGACCTCCTGCTCTTTAGTTCCCTCATCACTTGCAGGACTTCTCCAGAGCTCCTCCCGTCCTCTGGAACTCCCCACCCCAACCTGTCCATCCATCTCCTACTCTGTCCACCTTTCGAAAATACCTGAAAAATCATCTCTTCGTGAAGTCTATTCGACATCCACCAAACTTTTACCTTCCCCATCAATTCATCCGCCCACAGATATCACATCTGCATCACTGGCTCCTCCCTTTTAGATCACAAGCTCTTAGGAGGACGACCCTCCCAACCCACTTTATATTGCAAAGTGCTGCGCCAACTGTCGGCTCTGTACAAATCCTATATAATAATAATACTAAAGCGTTCCTTGGCAACACAACTCTTGTACATCGCCGGAGGGCTGAGCGCTGTGGAAGAGAATTCCTAACAGGCAGTGATGTGAATATTGTCATATGTAACGGCCGTGTCACATGACACATCTTGTCCCTGGAGTCAAAGGTCACACAGGGACAGTGTTGATGG
>NW_017306999.1:453897-458868 GCF_000935625.1 Nanorana parkeri
GTGGTAGGGAAGGGGAAAATGATCATTAAAGCCGCGATCCTCACATTTGGAAGAGCGCCTGCCCAGGTGCTCGTTGTCCACCGTGTCGCACGTCCACTCCACTTTCTTGTCCGGCTTCCTCTTCCTTAGCTTCAGTGTCAGTGAGCGCGGCTCCTGCAACAACAAAAGTCGGGATCAGCGATCCGCTTGTATGGGCGACAATGACATCATCACTATTATGGAATGTAAAGGAGGATCTGCGGGAAAGAAAGAGCAGGAACTACAAGTGCAAATATAACCAGCACGTTGCCTGGCATGGAACTACAAATTCCAGCATGCCCTACAAATGCCTCTCCCTCTGCGCCCCGGTACACACTGCCAGGTAGATGCCCGCATGCTGCAGCTTATAACCTGTGGCAGTGGATGATATGCAGAACATTAGGGGTGGGCAACATCGGCCCTCCAGCAGCTGTGCAACTACAAGTCCCATGAGGCACTGGGGTGAATGTCAGTGGGGTGTATTGGGGGGAGATGTGAATGCCAGTGGGGTGTACAGGGGGAAGTGAATGTCTGTGAGGTGTACTGGGGGGATGTGAATGTCAGTGGGGTAAACTGGGGCTGTGGAGAATGTAAGTCAATGGGGTGTCAGATGACGTCACTTACCGGCCGGGCCTCACACTCAGTGGTTACCGTGCTGGACGCGGCTCCTCCCGCCACCGCCGTCGCGGAGGATTCGGCCATGTCACGTGACGCTGCGCTCCCCCCGGCCACACCACGACACCCAGGAACCCGTCCGCACTCACCGCCTGTGTGGACAGAGCGTCCAAACTGTCACTTCCGGCGCCCTGTCCCTCCACTTCCGCCAGTTTCTATGGTAGACAAGGAGGCGTCTTATGACCATTGGTGGATTTAAGAAAATAAAACCATTTCTAATCGTGTACTACTGACATATTCTGGATGGTTCAACTTCAAACACGAATAATAATAATAAAATAAAAAAAAGTAGAGTTCATACATAAAGAGTTGATTCACTTCCGCCAGAAAAAAGAATGGAGGCAGCTATGAAACACTGTATCATTAGTGACAAATTAGAGCTAAAATAATGTTAATTATTACTGTTACATGTTCATATCATTACTGTAAAATTACACGTATCTAGAATGAAACGTAATATTCATGTATTACAAGAGGAAAAAACATGTCGGTGTCTCACAAATCTAGAGTGGTGGCCATTTTTCAGAAGAGAAAACTCGCGGCGTTGGATAGAATAGGCCCCGGAAAAATGTCCTCCTACGCAAGACAGTCAGCGAACCCAGAAAGGAGCTCTAGAGGCCTGTGGACTACACGTGGAAGGTCCAATGACAAACTCCCCCCTGCTCACGTGACATCCCTCCTTCTACCAATCAGCGCCACGGAACAGTTTACGTACCACATGTGTCTTCGTCTGAGTTGATGAATCCGCGCCGAGCTGGCTGGGAGGCAGCGGATGGTGCGGGGGGAGCGTGCGGGCGTTCTGTCAGAGAGCGCGGGTGTCAGTTGCTATGGTGACAGCGTCCCAAGAGCGGCTTCCGGCGGAAGCGGGAAGGAAGGAGGGGGGGCGAGTAGAAAGAGAGAGGCAGAGGCTGCAGAGACCTGAGGCAGGGGAGAAACAGAGAGAGAGTCACGTGACTACGGGGTAGGTGCTGCTGATGTCACTGGCCGACATGTTGCGTCATTTACCAGTCCATGACACCCCAGTGAAGCCATTCTGAGGCTGTGTGTTGTGTTAAGTGACGTCATCAGCCCTCTGTGTGTTTGGAGTCCACCATCACCTGTAACAGCATGCTGTGCCATCAAATGATGGGTCTCTGTTCTTAGGATGTGTCCCCATCATTGTATGTAGCTGGTGTCCCCAAATATGATGGGCCTCTGATCACAGGGGGTGTCCCCGTCATTGTAGCCGGTGTCCCCCAATATGATGGGCCTCTGATCTCAGGATGTGTCCCCGTCATTGTAGCCGGTGTCCCCTAATATGAAGGGCCTCTGATCTCAGGATGTGTCCCCTTCATTGTAGCCGGGGTCCCCTAATATGATGGGTCTCTGATCTCAGGGGGTGTCCCCGTCATTGTAGCCGGGGTCCCCTAATATGATGGGCCTGTGATCTCAGGATGTGTCCCCGTCATTGTAGCCGGGGTCCCCTAATATGAAGGGCCTCTGATCTCAGGATGTGTCCCCATCATTGTAGCCGGGGTCCCCTAATATGAAGGGCCTCTGATCTCAGGATGCGTCTCCCGTCATTGTAGCCGGTGTCCCCCAATATGATGGGCCTCTGATCTCAGGTTGTGTCCCCTTCATTGTAGCCGGGGTCCCCTAATATGAAGGGCCTCTGATCTCAGGATGCGTCTCCCGTCATTGTAGCCGGTGTCCCCCAATATGATGGGCCTCTGATCTCAGGTTGTGTCCCCTTCATTGTAGCCGGGGTCCCCTAATATGATGGGCCTCCGATCTCAGGTTGTGTCCCCGTCTTTCCTCGTCATACCTGGTACCTGCCTTTGATTTGGGACTCTTCACATCCCTCCATCGGACCCCAGGAAAGTGCGACGCTATGATTAGGAACTGGGGATCGGCTCTGGTAGAGTTCTTCCTGTGTGTCGGTTTGAGGCGCAAAGTCTGCGTTTGTCCTGCAATGCAAATTCACATCAATAGGACCGATGACGGCCGAAGAAACACAACGCAGGTCAAAGACAACCTCAGGAGAGTTATCTGCATTACATCACTAAACTGGATTCTGCTGACTGGCATATGATGAGCTGCGCTTCAAGGATGGAACTCTGCACCATCTACACAAGGCCTCCTGCTATTGGTTGGTGAAGTCCCATATTGTAGCGATGGGGTAAGTAGCAGGCCTCGAAGGGGGCCACACCAGAGTCAACGGCCACAGGAGCTCCCGGCCGATCTGGAGGAGCGCTGCAAGATATCAGACAACACATGCAGCCGACTGTAGGGCCCAGCTCAAAAATGCAACTGGGTGGCGGGGGGCAAATTAATTAGGAATCCAGGAGGCAGTCTGTGCGATCCAGTAGCCAGCCTGTGCGATCCAGGAGCCAGCCTGTGCGATCCAGGAGCCAGCCTGTGCGATCCAGGAGCCAGCCTGTGCGATCCAGGAGCCAGCCTGTGCGATCCAGGAGCCAGCCTGTGCGATCCAGGAGGCGGCTCCATTGACAACGACTAAAGAAAACCTCAAAATGTAGGCGCCAGGGGCATTGGCGACCTGGCTCCTGGGATTTGTCCAGCCCTGTAAATGGGTATTGCATGTGTTGGGTGGTCATAGGTCCATTTTAAAGGAACCTTTCCTGAGAGCAACATGGAGGCCACCATTGCCACTTCTTGATGTTTCCTGGATGTCATGTTTATCCTCCTACTTCAGTACTTTGGATCCTTATCTGGGTGAGTAATAGTAAGGATGGCTGCCTTTACTCTGACTCCACAGACCAGATATGTCCAGAGCTCAGTGACTTCTACTCATAGGCTCTCAGTGGTTCCATCTACTAGGCAGACATCTGGCATCTTTGGAAAGGGGATCGGTCATTGCAGCCTCCAGAAAGGGGATCGGTCATTGCAGCCTCTAGACAGGGGATCGGTAATGGCAGCCTCCAGACTGGAACGGTAATGGCAGCCTCCAGACAGGGGATCGGTAATGGCAGCCTCCAGACAGGGGATCGGTAATGGCAGCCTCCAGACAGGGGATCGGTAATGGCAGCCTCCAGACAGGGGATCGGTAATGGCAGCCTCCAGACAGGGGATCGGTAATGGCAGCCTCCAGACAGGGGATCGGTAATGGCAGCCTCCAGACAGGGGATCGGTAATGGCAGCCTCCAGAAAATGGTAATGGCAGCCTCCAGGAAGGGGATTGGTAATGGCAGCCTTCAGACAGGGGATTGGTAATGGCAGCCTCCAGGAAGGGGATTGGTAATGGCAGCCTCCAGGAAGGGGATTGGTAATGGCAGCCTCCAGGAAGGGGATTGGTAATGGCAGCCTCCAGGAAGGGGATTGGTAATGGCAGCCTCCAGGAAGGGGATTGGTAATGGCAGCCTCCAGGAAGGGGATTGGTAATGGCAGCCTCCATGTGTTTCAGGCAAAGTCTAACTCCGGACTGTTTTATGAGTCTTGGATGGAGCGGAGAAGAGCTAAACCTTGAATCCTGGAGAGCTTTGTGTATTTCTTCCAGACCTGTGCAGTGATCCAGCGTGAGATTTGGTGGAAGTCGCACTCCCTGCTGTAAAACATGCCCAAAGTGAATGTCCCCGGTCCCCACCCCTGCCCTATAGGCTCCTTAGCATACCCTCCTCTGCGCCCCTCGGATTTTGTTTTGCTCTGTTTCCTGGCTAAGCTCCGCCAGCCGCCCTCCTCCTGTCCAATGAGAATGCCCTTACCGGCCACTGATGCTTTATCCCTGGACGGGGGGACGGTAGAACTTTGCTGCTTTGAAGAGAAGTGCACACATGGAGATCATAGCAGGCATCTTGTAGCGTTAGCTTTTAGCACATGTTCTCTTCAACAATGCCGGTGAACTGTGCCAGGGCGGCCATTGCTCAGACAGCTGCTGGGTTTATTTGGCAAGGCCGCAGAAGCTCATTGGCAAGCAGCAGGTTGCTGATGCCAGCTTGTGTTCCGTGATCAACGCCAGCCAGGGAACTGCAAGGCAGCACTGTTAAATGAGCACTTCTAGGCAACCAGTACAACCAATCTGTAAGATAATAACACCATCCTGCAAGCACTGCGACTGTGTAAAAACGCTACAAGGCCATCAGGTGACCTCAATCTGAGCTTTGTGTAATCTACTGCAGCCAGATTCCAGACAGCATCTCACAGGGTCTCTGGGAATGTGCTCCCTGAAGATTGTGCAGCTCGGTCTAAGTCACCATTCACGTAAGAACGTCTGAGGGAGGTCGGAATCTGGCGGCCAAGCTAAACTTCTCCGTACTGACGTTTGTTTATTTCATTCTTTCCGTG
>NW_017306999.1:459061-460010 GCF_000935625.1 Nanorana parkeri
GGGGGCATGGCCATCCTGCGTCACGTCTTCAGATAACCAGATACAAAGGAGTGGGGAGCACTTGATCAGACTGTGCTCCTTGGATGCATCCCAAGACCTCGTTTACTATTTTGAATGGAGAGCCTGTTCACACTACAGCAGGGGTAGGCAAACTCCGCCCCTCCCCAGCTCTGGTGAAACTACAAATCCCATAATGCATCTGCCTCTGGGAGTCGTGACTGTCAGAGACTTGCATGGGACTTGTAGTTGCACCACAGCTGGAGCGCCGGAGTTTGCCCACCCCTGCACTGTAGCATCACAATAAATGCACACTGTCGCACAGTACTGCATGCTAGGTACACTGTGTTGCCCTTGGTAGTCAATGACAACCCAACGCACCTCCCGACGGCATGCATCAAAGCCCCACGCGACAACGTGCATTGTGTTGCCACGAATGTGCAGTAACGCAGGACACGATAGCATGCAAACCCGAGACCTGGTCCTCTTCTCTTTTATTCTTCAGAAGGAACAATAAAGATAAATGTGTAATGAAAGTGGAAAATTGCTGTATTATCCCCCGATTTATGGCCTGGCTGTAGTAGATTGACGTTACACAATGACATTGGCTTTTTTTCCCTGCACAGGTATGATATGAAGGAGAAATCCCAATGAAATTACACAGGCGGCTGTGAGGATGGAAGCCTGGAGCAAGTGAGTGTTTATAAGACAAGTGTTTCTCTATGGCAGCCTTTCTCTACCAGGGTGCCTTCTGCCTTGTTAAGGCGTGCCCTCAAATTTTCAGTACTGGGGGTGGACGCTGATGTGAAAGGGTAGGCTCTGATGTGAAACTGGGGCTCTGATGTGAAAGGGGGGCTCTGATGTGAAACTGGGGCTCTGATGTGAAAGTGGGGCTCTGATGTGAAAGGGGGGCTCTGATGTGAAAGGGGGGCTCTGGTGTGGAAGGGGGGGT
>NW_017306999.1:460299-469473 GCF_000935625.1 Nanorana parkeri
AGCTCTGATGTGAAGGGGGGGAGCTCTGATGTGAAGGGGGGGAGCTCTGATGCGAAGGGGGGGAGCTCTGATGTGAAGGGGGCTTCTGAAGTAAAAGGGTGGGGGCTCTTGATGCTGAGGGGGGTCTCTGATGTGAAGGGGTGTGCCTTAAATGTTTCAATAAAGCGGAGACCCTGATATAAAGGGGGGCAGTCTGATGTGAGGGGGGAACTCCATGTCATTTTTAATTATTCTTTTGCCCGGGATCCCCCCTTTAAATCCACACAAACACTCTTGTCTAGGATCAGGTTTTGTTATTGAAGGGGGACAAACATCATGTATTACATTTTTAGATTGGGGTTCCTAAAGTTTTCACGTACTTTTAAAAGGGGCAGTGACTGAAGAACGATAGAGAAGCGCTGCTGTATACAATGCAGGCAGATCATGGCTGGTGGTGAAGGGCCGGCAGGGTGCTGTACATAGCTTCCTTTAAAAGGTCACAGCACTGTGCTTCTGTACTCCTCTCAAGGGCCCTCAGCCCTAATGCAAGCAGGGGGCTGGCTCCTGGGAGGAGTTATGCAAATATCTAAATGTCTTGATGGGTGGATGTCAGTCTAGAGGAGTGGGCGTTCCTAGGCAGGCTGAATTTGCATGCAGACCACCCCAGGTAACGCCCACATGTGATGCTGAACCTCCGTATAAATAGACAGGGACAGTCCACGATGCGGAAGAATGATTAGATGATGCTGGACATCCTCCAGCCAGGAAATGAGGGCGGGGCTCTGTCTGACATGCTCGGCTTTTAATGCACATTGTGAGGAGCTTGCAGTGTGCAGTGAAATCAGAGGAAGCCATTCCAGTCCAGGAGAGGAGCCGCTACAACTGTGCAAGACTGAAGGGGAGGCTGGAGGTCAGATAGAAGACTGAAGGGAAGGTCAGAGGTCAGATAGAAGACTGAAGGGAAGGTCAGAGGTCAGATAGAAGACTGAAGGGTACATGGGGTTTGCTGTATTCTATTCTTCTATTATCATGCACACGGTGTATTGCTTCCTGCTCAGTGTATAATGTGTAGCTAATACTTTAAAAAAAAAAGGGAATGTTGTCACCCGGAGGGAAAGTGACGGTGTATATAGAAGTATACGGCTGTCTGGGAATCTGGAGGCGAGGGGGAACGCTCTGCTGCTCGTGAGGCGACTATAATAACAATGACCAAGCCGGCATCAGATTTACATTTACCAGGAATTCTTTGCTTGGCTGAAAGCGGCGCTTCCTCCAGACATCTGATTCTCCTTATCCATGTTACAGACCCTCATAACCCCTTTCCGCCCGCTGTCTGGTTTCTGACAGGGCGTCGTATCGGTGATAGGTAAATAAACGCCCCCGACCTTCGAGAACCAGCATCCACATCAGACTTCCACATAGACTTGAGACTCTTGGAATTTCGGCTGATTTCCGGCTCGGCAAACTTTGACCGAAAATTCGAAGGAGCCCGGGCAGTCCGATCAGATACTACAGCCAATCAGCTGCAGTCATCATTCGGGTATTTATAAACAGCCGTGCTCCCGCGGGCACTTAAGTGTAATAGCTGGCAGGGGAGGTTCCTACATCCGACTTTTGGCTATTGGACAGGAAGTGAAGGGAAATCTTCCCAATGGCCGACACGGATTATAACCCTCTTTTGCTCCATCCAAAATGAAAAAATGTTTTTGCTTCCGCTCTGCATTAACCGTTTTGCTGCCAGTGTCCTATGCAGTATGTGACACTTTATGTGTGTGTGTTTTTTTTTTTTCCCCCTGCAAACATCTGCCAGAAAGATCTTGCGTAGATGATCAGTATTTTATTACGGCCGGGTCCATGAGGTGTTTGCAGCATTTAGAGAAGGGTGGTGGGGTCATTGAAAAAGCAAGGACTCTTCCAATGCTTTTCATCAGTGAGCTCACCAATGAATGTTACGAGGTCTTTTCTCATCCAGTTTTATGTCATTGTTTTGCACGGAAACACTCACTGCTCATAAATACTTCTCTTTTATATACCGTCTTATTAACATGGCACTCTGACGAGACAACAGCGAGTGTCTGTGTTTCCTTGCTGAGCGCGTTCGGCCAAATTATACAGGGAAAGCAGAGAACTGTGCTTTTAAGCGCAGCGGATTTAAATACGATATTCATTTCTAGCCTTTTGGCTAAGATCAAGTGTAGTATCTGTTCTTATCAGTTGCCGGAGGGGAAAGGACATGGTCGACTATGTAGAAAGGTGGACTGTGGCTTAGTACCCTCTGGTGTACTAAGCCGTCGCCGGGGGTTCAGCAAACATCTGAGCATTCCGTTATAAAGTAACTGCAACATTTCTATCCCCCCTTCCCCTCTTATTTACTCAGATTGTCCCAACCATGACGGGGCAGAAGCGGAGCTCCAGCAAGTTTGAAGCAGATGTTGCAGTAAAAGGCAAAGTCCGCCTCATGTATCTGGGCCCCACCCCCCATTGTAAATAGCAGCATGAAAGTCATAAAAAAAAACCCCCGCTAGGGTTCCATGTTGCACTCCATAGGCAGGCTGAATTTGCATGCAGACCACCCCAGGTAACGCCCACATGTGATGCTGAACCTCCGTATAAATAGACAGGGACAGTCCACGATGCGGAAGAATGATTAGATGATGCTGGACATCCTCCAGCCAGGAAATGAGGGCGGGGCTCTGTCTGACATGCTCGGCTTTTAATGCACATTGTGAGGAGCTTGCAGTGTGCAGTGAAATCAGAGGAAGCCATTCCAGTCCAGGAGAGGAGCCGCTACAACTGTGCAAGACTGAAGGGGAGGCTGGAGGTCAGATAGAAGACTGAAGGGAAGGTCAGAGGTCAGATAGAAGACTGAAGGGAAGGTCAGAGGTCAGATAGAAGACTGAAGGGTACATGGGGTTTGCTGTATTCTATTCTTCTATTATCATGCACACGGTGTATTGCTTCCTGCTCAGTGTATAATGTGTAGCTAATACTTTAAAAAAAAAAGGGAATGTTGTCACCCGGAGGGAAAGTGACGGTGTATATAGAAGTATACGGCTGTCTGGGAATCTGGAGGCGAGGGGGAACGCTCTGCTGCTCGTGAGGCGACTATAATAACAATGACCAAGCCGGCATCAGATTTACATTTACCAGGAATTCTTTGCTTGGCTGAAAGCGGCGCTTCCTCCAGACATCTGATTCTCCTTATCCATGTTACAGACCCTCATAACCCCTTTCCGCCCGCTGTCTGGTTTCTGACAGGGCGTCGTATCGGTGATAGGTAAATAAACGCCCCCGACCTTCGAGAACCAGCATCCACATCAGACTTCCACATAGACTTGAGACTCTTGGAATTTCGGCTGATTTCCGGCTCGGCAAACTTTGACCGAAAATTCGAAGGAGCCCGGGCAGTCCGATCAGATACTACAGCCAATCAGCTGCAGTCATCATTCGGGTATTTATAAACAGCCGTGCTCCCGCGGGCACTTAAGTGTAATAGCTGGCAGGGGAGGTTCCTACATCCGACTTTTGGCTATTGGACAGGAAGTGAAGGGAAATCTTCCCAATGGCCGACACGGATTATAACCCTCTTTTGCTCCATCCAAAATGAAAAAATGTTTTTGCTTCCGCTCTGCATTAACCGTTTTGCTGCCAGTGTCCTATGCAGTATGTGACACTTTATGTGTGTGTGTTTTTTTTTTTTCCCCCTGCAAACATCTGCCAGAAAGATCTTGCGTAGATGATCAGTATTTTATTACGGCCGGGTCCATGAGGTGTTTGCAGCATTTAGAGAAGGGTGGTGGGGTCATTGAAAAAGCAAGGACTCTTCCAATGCTTTTCATCAGTGAGCTCACCAATGAATGTTACGAGGTCTTTTCTCATCCAGTTTTATGTCATTGTTTTGCACGGAAACACTCACTGCTCATAAATACTTCTCTTTTATATACCGTCTTATTAACATGGCACTCTGACGAGACAACAGCGAGTGTCTGTGTTTCCTTGCTGAGCGCGTTCGGCCAAATTATACAGGGAAAGCAGAGAACTGTGCTTTTAAGCGCAGCGGATTTAAATACGATATTCATTTCTAGCCTTTTGGCTAAGATCAAGTGTAGTATCTGTTCTTATCAGTTGCCGGAGGGGAAAGGACATGGTCGACTATGTAGAAAGGTGGACTGTGGCTTAGTACCCTCTGGTGTACTAAGCCGTCGCCGGGGGTTCAGCAAACATCTGAGCATTCCGTTATAAAGTAACTGCAACATTTCTATCCCCCCTTCCCCTCTTATTTACTCAGATTGTCCCAACCATGACGGGGCAGAAGCGGAGCTCCAGCAAGTTTGAAGCAGATGTTGCAGTAAAAGGCAAAGTCCGCCTCATGTATCTGGGCCCCACCCCCCATTGTAAATAGCAGCATGAAAGTCATAAAAAAAAACCCCCGCTAGGGTTCCATGTTGCACTCCATGACCATAACATGGAACATGGTATGAACAGTGGACGTGTCCTTTAAGATCTGCTCAGCTGCAGCCCCGGGGGCTCACATCAGAGGGATGACGGCTTCTGCACATTCCCTTTTGAAGTGTAATTGGCCCAGAGCCGATCTTCTGTGACAACGCTGACTGCACGGCGCTGTATTGGTGTCATTACAGAACACAGACAGGAATGCTGCTCCTCAACCAAACTTGCTTTTCCAGATCCTGCGCCGTATTTGTTTCCAAAACAAACATTTCAGGAATCTGTTGTACGGTTTTCATGGGAACGGAGGCATCCAACTTTTCCGGCTCTGCCGCCATTTTCGGAGACTCTGGAAGCATTTCTAGGGACCTTGCTGTGAAAATTGAGCTCATCCTTAAAGTGTGAATCCATTTCTGACATGTCGCATTGTACAGAAACAGTGTCACAGGCTCTGTTATCACTCTGCTGCAGGCAGGAGGAAGCATTTCCTCAGTCTCCCCCCAGTGATCAGTCTGCTGCAGGCAGGAGGAAGCATTTCCTCAGTCTCCCCCAGTGATCAGTCTGCTGCAGGCAGGAGGAAGCGTTTCCTCAGTCTCCCCCTCCCCCAGTGATCAGTCTGCTGCAGGCAGGAGGAAGCATTTCTATGCGTGTGTCCGATAACTGGAATACAGATCGATCGATTGATCATTTTCAATCGATCACTTCTGATTGATCAGACGTAAAGCTGCAGATGTGTCCGACGGGTGATCATAACACAGATCGATTGACTTGTTGTCAGTAGATCGCCTTCTGATCGATCGAACTCATATTTTAACGCGCGTCCGACAACTGATCGTAATACAGATTGTTTCTGATCGATCAAACACACATCTGCTTGGACGCCCAACTGCTGATTGATCATTTTCAGTAGACTGTTGATCGATTGAACGCATCTCTGCGCGTGTCCAACAACAGGTCATATTACGGGTAAATCGATTGATCGTTTTCAGTACATTGTTTCTGATCGATCGATCAAGCGAATATCTGTGTGTGTCCATCAACTGATTTTAATACATATCAATTGATTTTCAGTAGATTGTTCCTGATTGATTGAACGCATATCGGAGCATGTGTCCCAACAACTGATCAATTGATTGATTGCATTCAGTAGATCGCTTCTGATAGATATGCGTTAGATCGATCAGAAGCGATCTACCGAATACGATCAATCAAATCAATCAGTTGTTGGGACACCCGCTCCGATATGTGTCTGATCAGAAACGATCTGCTGAAAATGATCAATCAGTTGATCTGTATCATGATCAGTTGTCGGTCACAGGCTCAGATATGCCTTCAATCGATCGGAAACCGATCCGCTGAAAATGATCAATCAAGTGATCAGTTGTTGGAGATGCGCAGATATGCGTTCCATTGATCAGAAACTATCTACTGAAAATGATCAATCAATTGATCTGTATCATGATCAGTTGTCGGACACACGCGCAGATATGTGTTTGATCGATCAGAAATGATCTACTGAATACGATCAATCAATCGATCAGTTGTTGGACATCCGCGCAGATATGCATTTCATTGATCAGAAACCATCTGCTGAAAATGATCAATCAATTGATCTGTGTTATGATCAGTTGTCGGACACATGCGCAGATATGTGTTTGATCAGAAAACAATCTACTTGAAATGATCAATCAAACTCATATCTAAGCGGGTGTCCAACAACTGATCGATTTGATTGACCGTGTTCAGTAGATCGCTTCTGATCGTTCGAACGCATATCTGAGCCTTTGACCGACAACTGATCATAATAGAGATCAATTGATTGATCGTTTTCAGCGAATCGTTTCTGATCCCTCAAACACATATCTGTGCGCATGTCCGACAACTGATCGGGTAGATTAATCGTTTTCAGTGGACCATTTCCGTGGTATGTTGCGTCATTGGATGTACTAATCAATGATGGAATGTTTGCTTGCGATCGCTCATACTTGGATCGACCACGAATCGCTTCGTATATGGCCGCCTTCACGTTCACACGGGGCGATGGGGGGGAAGGGATTCCTAACGGTGGACTACAGCCTTACGCACGCTGCGTGCGTTCAGAGCCACGACGGCAGCCAAATTTGTACCGTGTATGGCGCCGCCGCTGTTCCAAGTTTGACCGCCTGACTGGCCTCAGATGCAGACAGGGGCCACGGTTCTGACCGCAGTTATTCATCCGGTTTGTACGCAGTCTAGCCATGTCGGGGCAAATAGGGAAAAACTGCATATGTTCAGCAACAAGTTCCATGCGTAGCCATGAGAGACGTAACATGCCTGCGGCGTGTCACATGTGTGTGCTGCCACAAATCATGCAGGTTTTTTGTTTTTCCTGTGCCAGTAGAAGCCGAGCAGTCGGCGAGAGGTTGTGGAGGAGAGAGGAAGACCTCCGGGGACCAGGGTGAGTGTTGGGAGAAGGAGTGGAGGGGGGGAGGAGGATGGGGGAGGACCCCCCCTGTGTCTGGAGGGACGGGGTAAAGTTGGCGGAAAGTTTGAGAAGTTGTCCCGACAATTGATTGGTTCAGGTTAGACCCCAAATCATGTTTCCTCGCTCCTCCTCCTCTTGTCCTATAAAGATCCTTATTGTAACTTTTATATTGACATGTTTTTCCTCCGGAAGACTACAACTCCCAGCAGGTTTCTCGGTTAGGTCCGCCGGGTCTTTTAGTTCCATAGCCCTGGAGAAGCACATTTGGTTGACCTGGTTGTATTATGTCCTAGGCGTTCTGGCCTTTGTTGTTCTCCCATATCACAAGTACTGTGTGTCGTCCATGTATAACAGAGGGCATGCTGATCCTTGTAGTGTCTGTTATACATGGGCCACACCAAGGAATATATCTTGTGTACTGTATGATAGCAGCTGCCTTCTACTCCAGAGGGCATGCTGATCCTTGTAGTGTCTGTTATACATGGACCATATGAAGGAAGAAGTCTTTTCTACTGTACGATAGCAGAGGGCATGCTGGTCCTTGTAGTGTCTGGAGTAGAAGGCAGCTGCTATCGTACAGTACACACGAGTTCTTCCTTCATATGGTCCATGTATAACAGACACTACAAGGACCAGCATGCCCTCTGTGATACATGGACCACACCAAGGAAGATATCTTGTGTACTGTATGATAGCAGCTGCCTTCTACTCCAGACACTACAAGGACCAGCATGCCCTCTGTGTACTGTATGATAGCAGCTGCCTTCTAATCCAGACACTACAAAGACCAGCATGCCCTCTGTTATACATGGGCCACACCAAGGAAGATATCTTGTGTACTGTATGATAGCAGCTGCCTTCTACTCCAGACACTACAAGGACCAGCATGCCCTCTGTGTACTGTATGATAGCAGCTGCCTTCTAATCCAGACACTACAAAGACCAGCATGCCCTCTGTTATACATGGGCCACACCAAGGAAGATATCTTGTGTACTGTATGATAGCAGCTGCCTTCTACTCCAGACACTACAAGGATCAGCATGTCCTCTGGAGTAGAAGGCAGCTGCTATCGTACAGTACACAAGAGTTCTTCCTTGGTGTGGTCCATGTATCACAGAGGGCATGCTGGTCCTTGTAGTGTCTGTTATACATGGACCATATGAAGGAAGAAGTCTTTTCTACTGTACGATAGCAGAGGGCATGCTGATCCTTGTAGTGTCTGGGGGTATAGTACGTGGCTGAGCCAATCCCAAGTTGCAATGCAGGTAAATGGCGGCGTGCACTGTACAAAAAGACGGCTCTGCTACAGCAGTTTGTCCATGGCTGGTGCCGTCTACGTCAGGGGTGAGCAATCTCGGCACTGTAGCGGGGGCGATGGTAAAGCGACAAATCCCATAATGCCTCTGTTTCTGGGAGTCATGCCTGTGGCTGTCGGATTTGCAGTGGCTCATGGGACTTGTAGTTCCACAACAGCTGGAGGGCTAAAGTCGCTTACTCCTGCACTAGGCTATGCAGACACTACAAATCCCATAATGCCTCTGCCTCTGGGAGTCATGCCTGTGGTTATCCAGACTTGCAATGGCTCATGGGACTTGTAGTTTCCACAACAGCTGGAGGGCTGAGGTCGCCCACCCCTCGGCCCATGTGAAGTGATTGCAGCTGATATTGGGGGCGGACAGATGAATGTGGAATTGGGAATCCAGGAGCCGTCTCCATTGGCAACAACTAGAGGAAACCTCGACAGTCGGACGCCAGCTGTCATGTTTGTGATTTGTCCCCAGCCCTGATATATATCAAAGGGTAGCCGACCTCGGCACCCCAGCTGTGGGGAAATTACAAATCCCATCACGCCTCTAGAGCCATGCCTGTAATTGTCAGTCTTGCAATGCCTCATCGGACTTGTAGTTCCACAACAGCTTGAGAGTTGAGGTTGCCTGTACATATATACACACACGCCTGAGCAAACTTTGCCCACCTCTGACCTAAAATGACCATTTACTCCTAAAGCTGAACTCCGGCCTCCCCTTCAGTCTTCTACCTGACCTCCGTCCTCCCCTTCAGTCTTCTATCTGACCTCCGTCCTTCCCTTCAGTCTTCTACCTGACCTCCGTCCTCCCCTTCAGTCTTCTATGTGACCTCCGGCCTCCCCTTCAGTCTTCTATCTGACCTCGTCCTTCTCTCTAGTCTTCTACCTGACCTCCGTCCTCCCCTTCAGTCTTCTACCTGACCTCCGTCCTCCCCTTCAGTCTTCTACCTGACCTCCGTCCTTCCCTTCAGTCTTCTA
>NW_017306999.1:469493-472593 GCF_000935625.1 Nanorana parkeri
CTGTGTATTATAGTAGAATATAATTTTTAGTTTTTTCAGTCATGTAATTGCATCTGACAGTTACAGTACAGTTGCCACCGCTGCTTTTAGGGTGTGAGGGTCGGCCCGAGGTTAGGGGTGCACGGAGCATTACCCAGTGCCCGATTTTGTGTAACGATAAGTGGCTTCATTTCACCCAATGACAGGTTCCCTTTGCCAGCGTCCATGTTGGATCTGCTGGTAAGTGACCCCCAATAATGGCGTCTCCTGTCCGCGTGCCGCAGTGATCAGCAGATAGGGGAAGCGCGGCCTGTTTTTTTGCGATCGCGGCGGAATCGTTTCTGGTATGAAATGTACTTTTTGGTTTGCGGTTTCCTGATTTTCATGCCGCGGCCGGCCTTGTGCCAGGCAGTGCAATCAGCACCCTTTGCTGAACAGCGGCTGAGCCTTCAGAATAAGCCAGCAATTGGTTCCTAAAAGACCGATAGACGTGTGCTGAGGGAGGAGCAGCAAGGCGCAGTCACTACGCCGCACGCCCCAGGTGTGTGACTGTCCTGTGTCATTAAAAGCTATAAATAGAACGTGTTCTGTAAGAACCGCGACACAGATAATGGGATTTGTTCAGCTTATTACATTCACCCGCAAGCCCTGCTCCGGGGGCAGGCAAGCTCAGCACTCCAAATCCCATCACGCCTCTGCGAGTCATGCCTGTGGCTGCCAGTCTTGCAATGCCTCATGGGACTTGTAGTTCCACAGCCGCTGAAGTGCTAAGGTTGCCTTCCCCTATGCAGACTCTACAAATCCCATCTTACCTCTGGGAGTCATGCCTGTGGCTGCCAGAGTCTTGCAATGCCTCCTGGGACTTGTAGTTCCACAGCCGCTGAAGTGCTAAGGTTGCCTAACCCTATGCAGACACTACAAATCCCATCATGCTTCTGCCTGTGGGAGTCATGCCTGTGGCTGCCAGAGTCTTGCAATGCCTCCTGGGACTTGTAGTTCCACGGCAGCTGGAGTGCTAAGGTTGCCTTCCCCTGCACTAGGCTATGCAGACACTACAAATCTCATCTTGCCTCTGCCTCAGGGAGTCATGCCTGTGGCTGCCAGTGTCTTGCAATGCCTCCTGGGACTTGTAGTTCCACAGCAGCTGAAGGGCCGAGGTGGTTCTCCCTGAGCCATGGTTTCCATGCACTGCTCTGATGATGGCCAACAAAGCCTGAAACAGCTCTGTGCGGTTCGGAATGAACGGCTCCACAATATGGCAGCGTTGTGAAGTACGGCTTCTGAGTGTGAAGTTGCCCCGGGGCAAGACAAAGGATGTAGTTAATTGGCTCCACCCACTTTTCTAAAATGTGGAATAAGCTCCTTATTAGAGGCTTTGCTGATTTTGGGAAAGGGGGGGGGGGTTGGGGTGATGGTTTATTTATCTATATAACTATAGACCGTCTTGGCATTCAGAAGATAAATGTCTGGCTGGAGATTGGCTTCAAAACGTATCTCCAGCCGAAATTTGTGTGTTTTTTAATTTTGGGTGGAGAGGAGAAGAATCGGAACCTTTGTTGGGTTTTTACTGCCACCCAGAGCTCCGTTAGGGAGCTTTCCCCTCACTTCCTGTCCTGCTGACAACAGCTGTACCAGACAGGAAGTGAGGAGAAATCTGCAGAGGGACACAGACTAAAATAAAAGGCTGACAAGGGTTCTTCTACTAGAGCAGTGGTGGGGAACCTTGGCACTCCAGCTGTTTTGGAACTACAAGTCCCATGAGGCATTGCAAGGCTCTGACAGCCACAGACATAACTCCCAGAGGCAGATGCATGTTGGGATTTGTAGTTTTGGCGCAGCTAGAGTGTTAAGCCACCACTGTACTAGACCATGCTCCTATCTATCTTCCTGCGCTATGAGAAATGTTCTCTCACTTCCTGTCTGGTAAAACCATTGGGCTCCCAATCATGTGACAGCCAAACACAGCGATCACATGATCAGGAAGCCCGGCCTCCGCTTAAGAGCCCCTTAATGCAGGGGCCGGGCAAACTCTGACCCTCCAGCTGTGGTGACGTGACAAATCCCAACATGCACCTACCTCTTAGAGTCATGCCTGTGGCTGCCAGAGTCTTGCAGTGCCTCATGGGACTTGTAGTTCCGCAGCAGCTGGAGGGGCCAGAGTTTGCCCACGTCTGCCTTAAAGGGCCGGGGGCCAAGGGGTAAACGGGTTCATTTTGTGTAATTGGGAGTGCCGGTGGTTACATATTTGCTACTGACATGTACAGTGGTACCATTTGTTTTACACTAATTGCCCCTTTTGTAAGGTCCCGGAGCCGTCCAGCGTGGCCCCTCCGCAGACACCACAGAGACGCCGCCATACACACGTCTGCTAAACTTCCACTCCATCTGTAGAACATTGTGTTATCATTCAGTACCTAATAGGGGAAATGGGAGGAGCCCAGAGCGCCACCTGCTGGCTGAATATAGACATTACAATATTTCCCGGCTTTGTTGGATATTGTACCGGAATAAAAAAAAAAGACAATTGTTTTTTTTGTTGTTGTTTTTTTAAAGTGCAGCTGAAGCCAAAACTTCTTCTTCTTTTTTTTTTTTTAAGATTTGGATAGAACAGAGAGGGATTAGAATCCCCTGCCAGGTTTATATTGCTGTCTCTTAGTTCCCGTTCATACCTGTCGCTCAAAGCAACCTGTCGTTCCCGTTCATACCTGTCGCTCTGTCGCACAGCAAAATAGGGCTGCAGCCGATCATTATTTTCATAATCAATTAGTTGGCCGATTTATTAACTTCGATTAATCAGATTAAAAAAATTAATAACGTCATTTATTTAAAATACACAAATGCAGCATTACAGACATAAAGTTTATTTCGGAATAAAACGGTGTGCACGTTTTTATATACATTTTTTTTAAATGATAATTGTATGTATTATATTAGACATTTTAATTGGTTTCATGGATGTAAAATCATGTGAATTGTAAAACTCTAAGCCAATATAATAAAATAACCAACCTTTTATTTAAAATAACACACCAAAAAAAAAATTCTAATTTTTAATTTCAGTTTAGGATTTATCATTTTTATTTATTTTACTTTTCTTAACTTTATTTCCCCCCCCCCCCCC
>NW_017306999.1:472683-473119 GCF_000935625.1 Nanorana parkeri
CGGTGGGATAGAGGAGGAACAGGTTGGCGAAGAGGAGGAGCGGGGCAGAGGAGGAACGGGCCGGCGAACAGGAAGGGCGGGGAAGAGGATGAACGAACCAGCAGCGAAGGACCGCGGCAGCAGAGAAGGTAGGGGTGGCAGTGCGGGAATGCAGTCACAGGATCTTTCTGGCACATTGCAGGGCTTTTTGGTACCATAGACTTGAATGGGAAACACGCGTTTCAATGTTTTTTTCCTTATTTTGTCGCACAAAGTTTCCCATTTGAAGTCTATGGGACCAAAAAGTGCTGTAACCTGTCAAAAAGCAGGCGGGGGTTATAAAAAAAAGTTTTGGCTTCACTTCTACTTCAAGTCTTGATGATGATAACAGAAGTATGAGCTACACCCCAATAAGGCGGCAACGTGTTGTGCACAGGAAGCTTGTGCTGGGGGTCTG
>NW_017306999.1:473252-509152 GCF_000935625.1 Nanorana parkeri
CCGCGCTTTGTTTTCTTTCCTTGCAGATTTTTTTGTTCCTAATCAATTTACATTCTTTTGCTGCGTCTGCGTGCTTTTGGTGTTTGGATCTTCAGGCTCGTAGTACGTCATGCTCGGGGTGACTGAGGGTCATTTCTAAAAATAGCCTGGCACTAGCCAAAAACACTCAAAGTGACCAAAGGATGAAAGCCGCTACAACAAAGGATAAACCATTGCAATAAATAAAAGCAGATTCTTTAGTAATTAAAATCTAAATTATGTCAAAATGCCGATAGTGCCAAAAATGTGGCGCATCCCCAGCTTCTCTCCTCCCTGCTGGGTGCCTCTGGCAAGCTTTGGTCTGTGTCCCCTCCGATCCCCAACAGCCCTTTCCCTACTCGCAGTATGGGGGCAGGATACCTTAAAGTCACTGTCACTTTTTGGAAACTCAAAATTCAAGTCCTCCCTGCAATGAAAAGGGTAAATACCTTCCCGCTACCCCTCCTGCCTTCCACACTGCTGATCCTCAGGGTCCAGGTTCTCTTCTACCCTTTCTGGGTGCTTTCTCCAGCCCCCTTGGTGACTACAGGACACAGCAGTGCCATAAGGGTCAGCGATAGAACCTACAGAATGTAAGAGAGGACCAGGTTTCTGACACTCCTGGAAGTGTCAAATACTGAAGGTTTTGAGCCACTGTAGAACAGAGGTGTGGATGGCAGAGTCTGTAAGTAGTAAAGTTCTGGTAAACCCAAAATGCTTTTTTTAATTTTTTATTAACCCCTTCATGACTGAGCTAGTTTTCAGGTTCTGTTCATAAATGACTGACACACTTTTTACATTTTTGCTGTGTTATTCTTCCACGGCAGTAAAGGCTTAGCTCTTTGATGGTGCCTAGACTATCAGAACTGATACATTTCACTCAAAAGATATACATTGTATCTTTTGAGTGAAATGTTCTAAACATCGGGCTCTCGAACTGTCAAAACAAATAGCAGAGAGGTGAGTCACTGCTACATCTCTGCTATTTTCAGCTGTCAAATACGGGATCGCAAATTGCGGTCCCATATTTTAATGTAACTGCTTCATTCTTTCATTAATGAATGTCTCAATACTGACCCATCCATTAATGACTGGCAACTGCTGAGAATCAGCTGTTACCAGCATTACAAAGCCTGATATCACTCGTCACGTACGTGGCTAGTCATATAGGCACAAAGTGCCGGGACGTACACTGTCACAAAGGGGTTAAATAATGCCAAATAAGTGTGTGTTCCACTGTGCTCTTATTTTGCTGTTTTAGGTAATATTAAAGGAGAACTATGGGGTCAGTGCTTTTTCCCCATAGTACTCCTAAGGGTCACGGGAGGACATATACTAGCGTCCTTCCGTGACCCAAAGCTCGGTATACAGCTCAATGTATACTGAGACTGCCAGGACGGATCCCGACATTACTGTCGAGATCCACCCAGCTGCTTGATTGACAGCTGGCTCTGCCTATCTAGAGGCAGGGCCAGCTGTGCCCGCACCCTACCCCGTCCGTTCCGCCAGTCAGCGCTGGAGGATCAGAAAGGGGAGGGGGAAATCCCTGCAGGGAGCCGTGACAGTCACGGCTCTCTGCAGGGACAGGATCGAGAAGTGAGCGAGCGACGGTATGTGTTCCCGCACCTCCCGATCTATTGAGCCGACGTGGGACAGTCTCATTGTCACAGGTCGACTAGAACTATGAGGTGAGTGAAAATCACCTCATAGTTCTCCTCCTTTTAAATAGCTGGTGATCCTGCCAGTAGCTTGGACTTCCTCTTGCCTGTTTGATACTAATAGTAGCTTGGACTTCTTCATTCCTAGCTGATCCTACCAGTTCCTGGTGATTGGTAGCTTGGACTTCCTCGTTCTTACTTGATCCTGCCACTTCTCGGTGATTTCTTCCAGTAGTTTGGACTTCCTCTCTCTTACCGGATTCCCTTAACTTCCTTTCCCAGAAGTACAACAGGGATGGGAGGAAATATCGCCAGAATAAGGGGTAAATCCCCTCTAAGACACTGAAACAAAATACAACTCCAAATGTTGGGTTTTCCCCATTACTTTCGGTCCCTGTGACTGTGGTCCTCAGGACAACTAGGGAGGGTGAATCTTCCCAGCAGTGTTATAGACGGCAATAAAAACCCGATAGAAGTTCGAAGCCGTCAGCACTGTAGAACTGCACAAAAAAATGTTTTGGCTTTAGATACAATTCCGTATTTTTTGTGTTTTTATTAAAACGTATTACTTGTGGACTCGTGAACTAATGGACTGAATTTTATGTTTCTCACCAGGTGTGCGAAGGATAAACATTTTCTGGCCAAAGAAGACTTGGAAATCTGATGTTGCACCAGCCGGTGTTGCCTAAAGAAATGCTGTGTTTTTGATGCAGTTTGAAGGTCCGACGTGTTATCTGAGCTGCTGAGAATAAGACCTCGCCTTTCCGTCTTGAACTTTGCAAGCTCTCTTGTTCAGAGGGTCCCGAACTTATCTGGGACCCCCCAGGGGAATGCCGCGCAAGGTTAGCGTGGCGGCCTGGGGGGCGGCCCTCTTTATCTCATGGAATGCCATTCTCCTCCTCTACCTCATGAGCCGACCAAAGGGTCCCGATGCCACGGACCTTACGGCGCACGTCATTCGACTGGCAGAAGAAGCCGAAGCGGAGTTGGAGAAGCAGAAGAGTCTCCTCCAACAAATCCACCATTACAGCGGTCTTCTTAAACGCCAGCCAGCTCCTCCCAATGCTGCACGTGGCCCCGAATTACCCCAGAGACTTTCTAACGCTTCCATTCCTTCTCCAACACCCTTGGCCAGTGACCCTCAATCGGTAGTCATTCCAATCCTCGTAGTGGCATGCGACCGGCCCTCGGTCAGAAAATGTTTGGACTCTCTGCTTAAATACCGTCCCTCGGCGGAGCAGTTTCCCATCATCGTTAGCCAAGATTGCGGCCATGCTGAGACGGCCAGGGTCATTGACTCGTATGGAGATGCCATTACCCATATTAATCAGCCTGACCTGACTGAGGTGCCCGCTCCACCAGAACATAGGAAGTTTCAAGGCTACTATAAGATTTCCAGACACTATCGATGGGCGCTCAACCAGGTAGGTGTGATCGGAGAACCTGTTCGCCTTGCCAAAAAGTTATGTTAACACTAGGGATGCACCGATATATATCGGCCGAGAATTGAATTTTTGGGCCGAAATAGCAGTCCATCCATTCTTTCTCTCCTCCCCGCTGGGCGCTGCTCTATGTCCCAGCGGGGAGGAGAGAAACTGTCACAGGCGACCGAGCGCTGCGGTAGGAGAGCGCTGTGAGCGGCCGGCGTCTCTCTTCCCCGCACCGCTCAGCCTCCTGTCACAAATCGGGAGAGTGGTGTGTGTGGGAGGAGACAGCCAGCGCTGTGACAGGAGGTTGAGCTCCACTGTGACAGCTGATCCAGGATAGAGAGCGAGGACAAGCAGTCAGTGATCACTGAGTGTTTTTAAATAATTGAGGACATAGTATGTTGACTGTATCCTCAATTATGAATGAATAGGACGTGATCTACATCACTTCCTGTTCATTCATGACTGTGGTTATAGTAAACATACTCCACAAGTTATGAATGAACAGGAACACTCAGTACAGAGAATTCCTCTTCATTTATAACAGCAATGCAGAAAAAGAGATTGAGGACGCGATCTCTTTTTCTATTTTAAAAGAGAAATATCAGGGGTCTGTTTAGAGCCCTAATATTTCCCCAAAGCAGTAATCAATAGCATCACTCCCGAGCAGGTGGGAGGGGCAGAAATAGGAGCCACTCACGTGTGCTACATACACATGTGCTGACAAAGAATGTGATCACATGAGCAGGATGTCAGAGGGATGAGCTGCTGCTTAGTCCAATCACAGGCTGGGGGCTGGTAGGTGACCTATCTTTACTGCAGAAGAGAAAAGTCAGGTCTTCATTCCAGCGGACTGTGTAAATTGCAGGTCTGGATGAAATAAAAATCCTTTGGTAGATAAAACCGCTCCCTTATATGTCCTTCAAGTGTGTTTAATTATAATGTTTACAAAGGTAACATTTCCATCTATATCTGAATTTGCAATACCTGCTTTTGCCACACCACCAGAAAATTCACGTGATTCAGCGGAGGATGCTGTGACAAATTGTTTTATGATGAGGACTCTTATGAGTCGTTTGTTGATCGGTCCCCAATAATAATAATAATAATAAACTTTTAATATTTCCATCCAAATGGAAATTAAAGTAGAGTGAGCAGACTGCTATGCCAATGTGATTTCTGGTTGTTATAGGTATGGTATACTGCCACCCTTGCCAACTTTACATACCTTTCCTTCTCCCCCCGACACTCCCTCCTGCTACTGGCAGTGAAGGGAAAGATTTGGTAATTCCAGGTATGGGGAACATGTTACTTTCTCCCATTCCTCTCTCATGACAGAGCTGGTGACTGGCCGTTTAGGCACACAGTGCTGTTATAAATGGAGAGGTAGTGACCCCTCAGCCCTGTGCAAGTCGTGGAACTGTGGAATGGCAGAGATGTGGGAACCTGTTGCTTTGCCCCTTGTGGCCTTTAAGCTTATTACGTTCACATTGCATGCATTATATAAGCCGAGAGACAACAAAAAAAAGGAGCGCCTCCATAGTGTAAAACGAATTTTAATGATAAAAACGCACAACTGTATTGTACTTACAAGGAGTCGGTAGTAAAAAGGCATGGGATGTCAAATCATCTGGCAGCGGAAGTCTGAAAAGGAAGGGGGCTTCTGAGGAAGGGGGCGTGCCCCAGAAACATGTAAACCAAGACCACACAGGGGCAGTGGACTGCACATCTTTTCAGACTTCTGCTGCTAGATGATTTGACATCCCATTGTTTCCTACATGGCTTTTTACTACCGACTCCTTCTAAGCACAATACAGTTGTGCGTTTTTATCATTAAAATTCGTTTTGCACTATGGAGGCGCTCCTTTTTCTTTTTTGTCTCTCAGATTGAAGGTCCTTTGACCTGTGGGAGCTGCCTCTTCAGTGTGTTCGTTACCATTTCAACTGGCCGATATTGCACGTGGAGGCGCCGGGAATTGTTTCCTGGCATTATATAAACATTGAGGGTCCAGAAACATATGTTGTACCTCATCCATGGGCCTTCCTATAGGTTTCTCATGCTTTGTACAGGTGAATGTTTTAGATTATCACTATCACATTCTCAAACAATCCATTCATACACAGCTACCTCCTCATGTATCACTGGCCCCTCCCTTTAGATTGTAAGCTATTGGCGCTTTATAAATCCTGTATAATAATAATAATTAACGTGTTCTTCTCCACTTAGATCTTCAGAGTGCTGGGTTACAAGTCAGCCATCGTAGTAGAAGACGATTTGGAAGTAGCTCCAGACTTTTATGAATACTTCTTAGCCACCCATTCTCTCCTCCGCAAGGACCCCAGCTTGTGGTGCGTCTCTGCCTGGAATGACAACGGCAAGGAAAATCTAGTGGAGCCCAAGAGCAGTGCCATTCTCCATCGTTCCGACTTCTTCCCAGGACTTGGCTGGCTGCTGCTTCGGGAACTTTGGGAGGAACTAGAGCCAAAGTGGCCAGCTGCCTTCTGGGACGACTGGGTCAGGCGCCCAGAGCAGAGACTCGAGAGGGCATGTCTGAGACCAGAGCTGCCTCGCACTCGGACATTTGGAAGAAAAGGGGTTAGCCAGGGCCAGTTTTTTGACCAGCATCTGAGGTTCATCAAACTGAACCAGGACCCGGTGTCCTTTACAAAAATAGATCTTTCATATCTTCTAAAAGAGAAATACGACCCCTGGTTTCTGGGGCAGGTTTACGACGCACCCAAAGCCCGCGCAGAAGAGGTGCTTCAAGGGCAAGTGCCCGGAGGAAGGACGGTGAGGGTGGAATACTCAACTAGAGACACTTTTAAGGCCATGGCCAGGTCCTTTGGCGTTATGGATGACCTGAAGTCTGGTGTGGCTCGAGTTGCCTATAAAGGTGTTGTAACTTTCACACATAGGGGGAGAAGAGTGTTTCTGGCTCCCCCTAAAGACTGGGCAGGGTATGACCCGTCATGGAGTTAAGGTGAACTATTATTCCTCCGGGTTTACAGGAAGGTCATGTGGCAGATATGGAGATTTTCTCTGCGAGAGGTTCAGAGGGTCCAATATGTTCAGGTGCTATCTAATGCCAGGTTTGTGCACACTTAAAAAGCTCTAGGTTCCGAGAGACCGGCTTTGATGTCAGAAACCACTTAGCTGGAGAGATGCGAGTGCAACACGAGGATCTTCAGAAACCACTTTGAGTTGTTGGGAGATGACCGGGATCTTCAGACCTCGAGAACTGTGTGGTATGAGCTACACCCACGCACTCAGGAAGAGATCATCTCAGCCAAACATGTTTTACGGCACGGCGGAAGCTTGGATTTCCAAGTCTCTTCCCCTTTTATTAATACACCTCAATAAAGTGACCTTTATAGCCAAACAAGTCTCATTCCTGACACCAAGAAAGGTCTCTGCATAGGAGTTGCTTTTGGTTTTGCACATGAGAAAGATCAGATCTCCCCATACAGGATAAAGCTTTGCTGAGCTGTTTTTTAACAAGACCTCATAAACATTTCAATTATTAAAAAAGAAATACCCAACCGCTGCTGCTATAGGTCAATGGGTCATAGCAACGTACCACGTCTTTCCTGTGAGCAGAGATAGTTGGGGTCTTCAACTACCTTTTCATATTTTCTGTATCATTTGTTCACATTTATAATGATCATACATCAGCTGGTATCATCTAAAAATCTGAGGATTCAAAATACAATAGTCCCGCAGCATAACAAATCATTCACATGCAAGTAAATAGCAGCTGCGAGGTTCAGATCCCAGTCCATTGGTCTTATGCAGGCTTTTTATTACATCCAAATGCTATGCACAAATCCTTCTCTGCATTCTGATGTTTCCCATGCTGGGAGATCATGCAAGTCAGTGTAGGCAGCTCTCTCCTCCGCAAGGACCCCACCTGTGGTGTGTCTCTGCCTGGAATGACAATGGCAAAGAGAATCTAGTGGAGCCCATGGGCAGTGCCATTCTTTATTGTTCTGACTAGGGCTGCAGCTAACGATTATTTTCATAATCGATTAGTTGCCCGATTGTTTTTTTTTGATGAATCGCTTTGTTGCATTAAAAAAAAATCTCTCTCTCCCCCCTCCCTCTCTCCCCTTCCTCCTCCTCCCACCCACCTCCAACTGATAATGACAATAGTTGCCAACTATTCTCACAATCGATTATTCTCGATTTAATCGATTTGTTCTTGCAGCCGCCCTAGTTCTGACTTCTTCCCAGGACTTGGCTGGCTGCTGCTTTGTGAACTTTGGCAGGAACTAGAGCCAAAGTGGCCAGCTGCCTTCTGGGACGACTGGGTCATTCCCCCAGAGCAGAGACTCGAGAGGGCATGTCTGAGACCAGAGTGGCCTCGCACATGAACATTTGGAAGAAAAGGGGACAGCCAGGGCCAGTTTCTTTCAAAAACGTTTTATTGAGAACGAGCAGGAAAGATAGTGAAAAATGCAGTAACGGTACAGTATACCGAATGTACATAATAAAGAGTAAAGGTATAATGTCATTAGTAGTAAGACACACAGGCCATGACACCTTGTACAGGTTCTAACTCGGCATCTTTACTAGATACAAAGATCAGAAGAACTGACCATTGTCACATTCAAGAGCAATAAGAGTTAGCAACACGCTATAACCTAGTTCCCCTCATAAAAAGAAATGAAGAGAGGAACTAAGTAAAGAGAAAAAAGGAGATGAGAGTATAGGGAGAGAAAAAAGATGATCCCGCCCGTGCACCTTTCCCCAACTTTTCCCTTAAGATTGATAACACAACTATCCACCCCTCCCCCCATGCCAAGGACCTTGACTCAGACCTCACCTTTCTTCTCCACATCCAATCGCTATCCAAATCCTGCCGCCTTCACCTTCGCAACATCTCCAAAATACGCCCCTTCCTCACCAATGAACCCGCTAAACTACTCATCCACTCCCTTGTTATCTCTCGTCTTGACTATTGCAGCTCCCACCTCATTGGCCGACCTCTACACAGGCTCCTCCCCCCTTCAGACTATCATGAATGCTGCTGCTAGACTCATTCACCTAACCAACCGCTCAGTGTCTGCAACCCCCCTCTGCCAATCCCTGCACTGGCATCCATCCCTCTCCATCCTCTGCCAATCCCTGCACTGGCTTCCATCCCTCTCCCTCCTCTGCCAATCCCTGCACTGGCTTCCAATAGCCCAAAGAATAAAATTCAAAATATTAACAACCACTTATAAAGCCATCCACAACTCCGCCCCCGGATACATCTCCAACCTTGTCTTAAAGTATCACCCTAACCGTCCCCTCCGCTCTTCCAAAGACCTCCTGCTTTCCAGCTCCCTCGTCAACTCCTCCCATGCTCGCCTCCAGGACTTCTCTAGAGTCTCTCCCATCCTCTGGAACTCTTTACCCCAACCTGTCCGTCTATCTCCCACCTTGACTGCCTTTAGGCGATCCCTTAAGACTCATCTATTCAGGGAAGCCTATCCCACCTCAACCTAACCGCTCAACCATCGCATTCTCAGACAATTCATCCCCACACAGCTACCTCCTCATGTATCACTGGTCCCTCCCTTTTAGATTGTAAGCCCTCAGGGGCAGGGCCCTCCTTACCATCTTGTCTTGAATTGTATTGTGATTGTAATATCTTCTTTATATGTTAAAGGAGAACTATGAGGGGGGTGCTTTTCACTCACCTCATAGTTCTAGCCGACCTGTGACCATGAGACTGTCACAGGTCGGCTCAGTAGATCGGGAGGTGAGCGAACACATACCGGCGTTCGCTCACCTCTCAATCCTGTCACGGCTCTCTGCCGTGACAGGGGAGGGGCTGGATTCCCACCTCTCCGATCCGCCAGCGCTGGGCTACAGCTCGCGGTATACTGAGCCTAGGGTGACGGGAGGACGCTAGTTTGTGTCCTCCCGTTACCTTAAGGAGAACTATGGGGAAAAGCCTTAACCCCATAGTTCTCCTTTTAAAGCGCTGCGCAAACTGTTGGCGTTATATAAATCCTGTATAATAATGAGAAAGAAATAAAGCCAAGATAAGTCAGGATTAAGAAATCTAGGGTAGGGGAATAGGAAAAGAACGGAGAGAAGAGGAAAGAAAGAGACAAATTCCTGGGAAGATCCAAGCAGTAAAAAGATCCAGCAAGGATGGATCAAACCTGGAAAGGTGAGCGTATGAGATCCATGGATGACAGATGGTGAGGAGTTTCTTATGAGTATCGGCCAGAATTGCAGTAAATTTCTCATTAATCATCATACCGCAGAGTCTATTCTTAACTACCTCAAAACTAAGGGTCGGAGAACACCAGGCATGGGCAGAGTAGAGACTGGTTTGTTAAAGGAGAATTATTAGGCGAGTGAAAATCACTCAGCCTCATAGTTCGAGCCGACGTGTGACAATGAGACTGTCACAGGTCGGCTCAATAGATCAGGAAGTGAGCGAACACATACCGTCGCTCGCTCACTTCTCGATCCTGTCCCTGCAGAGAGCCGTGACTCACTCACGGCTCCCCGCAGGGATTCCCCCCTCCCATGTCTGATCCTCCAGCACTGACTGGCGGAACGGACGAGGGAGGGGGCGGGCACAGCTGCCTCTAGATAGGCTGAGCACGCTGTCAATTACGCAGCTGGGTGGATCTCGACAGTAATGTCGGGATCCGTCCCGGCTGCGGCGGTCTCAGTATACCGCGAGCTGTAGCACGCTATATACTGAGCTTTGGGTGACAGGAGGACGCTAGTTTATGTCCTCCCGTGACCCTGGGGGGAAAAATGGGGAAAAACACTGACCTCATAGTTCTCTTTTAAGGAGAGCTTCCACTGGATTTTTTCAAAGGTTTATATGCAACAAAGTATAAATGAGACGATCAAAGATATCATGCCCTGTGCATAGGGATCAGAGCGACGTCTGTTTTCAAAAAGGGTGAGCTTATAAGGAGGAGGATGTGCTCGAGTAAGGGAAGTTAGATCGTATCTCAGCTGCAGGGATCAGTAATGTTCCCTCGAGGTAACATTGCTCAGGTCATGAAGACATTGAGATCTTTTCATTCCAGTGGAGGACAGTACGGAGTATACAACATGAAAATGACCCTGGTCTACAAGGAGAAAGCCTTGAAAATGAAAGTAGCTAAATTATCTGCGTTGTTTACACAGTTTCGAGGCGTCTTGGCTTCTGAGGGAAGATATCGCGCAACCGTTCCTTGGAAATGTTAGGCAATGACACGTTCACAAGCCACCAGATGTAACAGTATGATGCGTAGATCTGACCGAGAACCAATGTAACTTGCAATAAAAGAACAATAAATGACAGGTCATATACTTTAGTCTCAAAGTGAAGATAAATGTATGCACCTCCATGTGGTAACATTTATTGCTCTACCGCACTTTGTCCAGAAGTTACGAGTCATCAGGATCATCAGACTCCTCCCTCCCTTGTAGGCAAATATACTCGCCTGTGTATAAATCTTTTATTGTGAAACATCTTGAAAACTTTAGCCAACCAACCAGAACCTTCATCACCTGTTTTCTAATTCATCTGATCGAAATATGTCAGAATGAAAACATTTTATCTCAGAGGTCGATCATTTCCCAAAATCTGCAGACCGGCGTTGTGAGAGGCCCACCAAGCAAAAAAAAAGAAACCAGGGCGTCCTGACCTGGGGGAGAAGCTTCAGCAATGGAAGATATGACGAGACTGAGAGGAATATTCGCTGAGCTGCCGAAGGCACCCCGAGTGAATAACAGAGCAGAAGTGAGCCGAACGCTGTTAGGGTGCCCATACACTGTGCGTTTATCGCCCGATAATCGCGGGAAATCCCGCAATCGTACGATAATCGCAAGGTGTATGGAAGGCGTGCGATTGTTTCTACTGTACGGTCGCATGTCTTTTGTCTAAGGAGCATGCTAGAAAATCAGCCGAGAAACGTACCATTTTCGGCTGGTTTTTAGCATGATCGTAAGATCATCGCACACCGCCCGTTCAGCATTGCGGTCATCGAAAGCCCGCCCCTCAGGGGGTCGGGCTTGCGAAGATCGCAAGTACGATCTGCCTGTCCAAGATAGGCAGATCGTACGTTTGTTTTAATTACTTTACAACCATCGCAAGACTAAGGTCTTGCGATGGTTGTAAAGTGTATGGGCACCTTTAGTCCATTCACTTCAGCCTTTGTACATCAGCTAAAATCTAGACATGTGCGATTCGTTTCTTTCCGAATAGGAATTTGGACGAAATTTCGGAGATTCCTGAATTACTGATATAACGAATGCAAACGATTCTGAAATCCGTTGGCTTTAATCTGTACGAAATTTCCTTTGTTGGATGAAATTTCGTTGCAGAAAAGTGACATTTGAGGAAATGTTTTATTTTTTCCCCCCTCAAATGTCACTTTGCTGCAACGAACGATTGAAACGCAAATTCGTACACATTACCTGCTAACGAATTTCGTCCGGATCCCGAAACGAATTGACTTTCGGACCCAAATCCCGAGAAACTAAATAACGCAAAATCCGAATCAAAACGAAACCAATTTTTTTTGCTGGTGCACACGTATACTAAAATCAGCCGTACATTCGGTCGAGCCAAAGTGCAGAAGGAGATCGGCTGAGCCGAAGCACCGGCAGCTTGTTCACTGCTATTCGCCCCCTATTCTCATAGGGGCCGAACAGCGGTAAGTGAATAGCCAAATGCCGCCGAGCTGCGCTCGGCTACTCTGCTCTGTACCGCCGAGGTAGCGAGCGGAATTGAAAAAAAGGGGAAATGGAAAAAAAAAGTTTAAAAATTGGAAAAAAAAAGAAAAATATTTAAAAGAAAATAAAAAATCATAATTTTAAAAAACGATGCACGCTGACCTGACCGCACGCGACGAACTCCCGCCGCATCATGAAGCATCTGACAGATTCCGGCAATATAAAAACAATTGGGCGGAGCTAGCGGTGACAGCTAGCTCCGCCCTACTGTTTCCTTTTGGCCAACACCTGCCAGAGCCTTCTAGCAGGTCCCAGCCAATAAATAACAACTGGGCGGTGCCGGGCCGTGTTAGCATATGAGCTGACGTATGTGGGCTCATACCTGTGCTCATATGCTAACAAGGCACATGCTGACAATAGAAGAGGGCAGAATGGTGAGCTCATCAGTCTGCTGATCCTCCATGAACTGTCACAGCCTTAAGGTGCCCATACACTGCACCATTCTCGTACGAGAACCTCGGTGAAATCCCGCGATCGTACGAGAATCGAGCAGTGTGAATGAAGACGTGCGACCTTTTCTACTGTACGGTCGCACGTCTTTTGTCTAAGGAGCACGCTAGAAAACCAGCCGAAAATCTTACGATTTTCGGCTGGTTTGAACGGTGCTCGGGAGACAAATGCCGAATGGGCCGGTGTGCGCACGCGCACACTGCCCGTTCAGCATTGCAGACATCGGAAGCCCGCCCCTCAGGGGGGCGTGGCTTGCGATGATCGCAAGTACGATCTGCCTGTCCAAGATTGGCAGATTGTAAGTTTTTTTGATTACTTTACAACCATCGCATGACTAAGGTCTTGCGATGGTTGTAAAGTGTATGGCCACCTTCCCTAGAGAGGGAGAAGACCTGTAAATGTTAGGAGAGAAATCAAGTCTACCGTCTGCCCTACAGGGCTGTGGTGTGTAAATCTCAGGGCTGGATGGACAGACATACCAATCCTTTGGCAGGTAAAGCTGTATGGTCCCCATATATGGATGTCATTTGTGTATTGAGCCATTTGCTGGAGTTCCTCTATATGTATAATTAGGTGAGTTCTCTAAACTAGAGTACCCCCTCCAGTATAAGATTTTGGAAGGAGGGAGACATTGTAATAGGGAGTGGAGAATTCCTCTGCTGAGGAGCTGGGTGATCTTTCTGCCCTTTTCGGTTCCCGTCCTGGGAAAGCCGAATATTATATCTTTTTTTTCTCTCCTTCCTTGTTTCTAAAAAAGCTGCAAGTAATGAACTTCAGTACAAGGAGCCAAAAATCCCCCCTCAGTCCAACCCGGGAACATTACATACAGTGGGGCAAAAAAGTATTTAGTCAGCCACCAATTGTGCAAGTTCTCCCACTTAAAAAGATGAGAGAGGCCTGTAATTGGCATCATAGGTAGACCTCAACTATGAGAGACAAAATGAGAAAACAAATCCAGACAAATCACATCGGCTGACATTGTCACCGCTGCCGACTGTCCACTTCCCCTTCTCACACTTTCAGAATGTATTTAAAGTGGACCTGTCATTAGAGTTCACACTCCATTCAGCCCCATGTGCAAATAATTGTAAATGATACAAAGAAACAAATGTTAAAGGATTTGTATTGGATAGAGTGCCCCCTCTCAGGTACTGTGGTTCCTCCCGCTGGCTGCCGCATCAATACTGTCTTTCTCATCCAGGGTCCCGTGGTATACTGGGGGGCCTTCTGCCTTCCTGACGCGTGCTTCGAAGTTTTCTCACAGCGTTATGCCTTTCTATGGTGTAAACTGGCTTATGATGTAAAGGGGGGGGGGCACACTCTGATGTAAAAGGAGGGGTATCCTGATTTAAAGTGGGGCTCCTGGTGTGAAATGAGGGGGTCCTGATGTAAAGGGGGACTCTGATGAGAAATTAAGGGGTCCTGATGTAAAGAGGGACTCTAATGTGAAAGGAGGGACTCTGATGTAAAGGACGTCCCTGATGTGAAAGTGGAGGCTCCTGATGTAGAGGGGGACTCTGATGTGAAAGGAAGGGTGTCCTGATGTGAAAGGGGGGCTCCTAATGTAAAGGGTGACTCTGATGGAAAGGGGAACCCTGATGTGAAAGGGGGGCTCCTAATGTAAAGGGTGACTCTGATGGAAAGGGGAACCCTGATGTGAAAGGGGGGCTCCTAATGTAAAGGGTGACTCTGATGTAAAGGGGAACCCTGATGTGAAAGGCGGGGGTCTTGATGTTAAGCAAGGGACTTTGATGTAAAGTGGGGGTGTGATGTGAAGGGAGACTCTGATGTGAAAGGGGGGAGGTCCTGATGTGAAGGGGACTTTAATTTGAGGGAGAGATTGGGATGTGAAGGGGGAACCCCATTTATTTGTGTTTCTGATCAGGGTCCCCCCTTGAAACCCATAACAGAAGGGTCTAGTATGGATTTCGGAGGGGCCGATACATTTTTTGCATTCTTTTAAAGGGTGCCGTGACTGAAGAAAGTTTGAGGAACATTGGCCTAGTAGCCAGAGCTTTCCAGAAGGGCGGTCCTGATGTAAAGGAGAACTTCTGATGTAAAGGGGGACTCTCATGTGAAAGGAGGGGGGGGGGGCCCTGGTGTGAAGGGGGGCTCCTGATGTAAAGAGGGCACAGCAGCTTTCTTTTCTGATTCACAGTATTCAGCATACTGGATTGGCCACCGCAGACTCCAGACCTTGACCCCATTGAGAATCTTTGGGATGTGCAGGAGAAGACTTTACACAGAGGTCCGACTTTCCCATCATCACTACAAGATCTTAATGAAGAATGTAACTCTGGGCAGAAAGAAATGTTGTGCCATTGTATAAGCTTATCGAAACAATGCCACGGTGAATGTGTGCTGTTAAAGCTAATGGAGGTCCAATGAAATATTAGAGTGTGTGACTTTTTTTTGTGGCCAGGCAGTGTAGGCACAAACATTAGGACCCCCCCCCCCTTGGCCATTATGTCAGCCTCCTTGATGGATCCTGCTCACTGCATGTAAAGGAAGGGAGGGGCCCCTACGGCTTCTTCTCACTGATTTTACATTGGCGTCTCTGATCGTTCCTGCTCACCGCATTCAAATAAAGGGGCTTAGAACATGGTCCATCCCCTAGAGCTCCTTCTCACTGATTTCACGTTCGCCTCTTCGATTGTTCCTGCTCACCGCATGCATATAATTGGGCAGATGGACTTGCCCCTACAGATCCACCATATATCCACCAGGCAGAACTGTTATAAATTTACCTCTTAGGCTGGGTTCACACCTAGGCGTATCAAATATGCGCGTCTGTCGCTGCGCGTCTATCGCGCGATTCACGGTAAAAAACACGCGACAATGGAAACACGCGACAAAAACGCCCCAAAGAAGCTCCTGTACTTCTTTGGGTGTAGGGCGTTTTGTAGCGCGTTCATACGGCCTGAAATACGCCCAGGTGTGAACCATACCCATAGGAAATAATGGGATTTTGGTGTTTGAGCGTTTTGCAGAGCGTACAAACGCGCTACAAAACGCCCAGGTGTGAACCGGGCCTTAGTATTCAGTATCCAAATTTCCAAATTGCATTGGGGAGCTCCTGAATGCCATCCAGGTCTGGGAGCCACATACATACATTACTAAAGCTGAGGCTCCCAGACCCCAATGGTATTCGGGAGCTCCCCGATGGAATTTGGAAATTTGGATCCCGAATGCCATTGGGGTCTCTATACTGTATATGGCTCATGTGTTGCCGTAACGAAAAATTCATGTTCAGACCCATTCGGAGGCATTAAACTGAAAAACACATCTGATTGGCCAGAAAAGTCACATGTCCCATTCAGTTTAGTTTTCGAACGAAATTCGGACAGGATCCGAAATTCGGATTCGGATGCATTGGGATTTGGACATTCGGATGTGTCCGAATGTCTGAATATTGGAAAATGCATACGAATTTTGATTCGGAATGAAACGAATTGCAGATGTCTACTAACATCACTTATCAAATGTCAGTCCAGAAGGCCGTGTGACATGTTTGTTGCATATTAGTGAAGTCTCTCTGGTGCTATAGTTGCCAAATGTGTGGATTCAGTTAAAAAAAATGTAAAAACTTGACTATAGGCCTTCATATATGCAAACGTTACATTGTTCATTATGGGCAAAGTACCGTTCACTTTAAAGCAGTGATGGTCAACTGTCTTTATATAGGGGGACCTAAGTGCGGCCCCTGAAAGTGCAATATATTTAGTGAATGGAATGCTGCAGAAAGCTGTCGGAGATTCATATTATTACCAAGACCACAGGAAAAAATACATAAATATATTTTTAATAGCTACTTTAAAGGACAGATTTCCTTTCTGCATGGTGCCGGATCAAATAAGGACAGTGTTTCTTCTATATTAAGCCGTCACTCACAATCTGACCACCAGGGGTCACCAATATCCACAAAACCTACAATGCAATATACACCTACAGTATACATTTTTACTATACGGTGTGAGCGCATTGTTTAATCTTCCGCTAAAGGTCGGACTGTTATTTTTTTTGCCTTTATACATTCCTATTTAAGTGTAAGTTCAGTTTTGTTGAGGAAAAAAGCAATTCACTCCAGGTCAGATCCATACATTGCATGACCACAACAAAAAGTTTTTTCTTAAATGGGGTCATGTGGCCATGAAGCCAATTATTCCTTGCCATAAGGAGAAGGGAAGGAAGTGCCAACAGAGGCAGGTGGTTCCTATCCGACAGGCTACCAGGTTCTGCACAAAGCATCTTCACCCTGGATAACTGTGTATTACCGACTACTCCCTATGGTCCTTTATCTGCTTAGATAGAGAGAAGAGTTGTGTCCCTCCTTTGTATCCTTCAGCTGTGTGTAATCGTATCTATTCTGTTCTTTTTATTACTTTTCCTAAAGAAGCTGTTTGTCTTGCTTGGAACTTGCCATCTTCTGGGTGCATCTTGCTTGGAGCTTGTCATCTCCTGGGTGTATCTTGCTTGGAGCTTACCATCTTCTGGGTGCATCTTGCTTGGAGCTTGCCATCTTCTGGGTGCATCTTTGTTGGAGCTTGCCATCTTCTGGGTGCATCTTTGTTGGAGCTTGCCATCTTCTGGGTGTATCTTACTTGGAGCTTGCCATCCTCTGGGTGCATCTTGCTTGGAGCTTACCATCTTCTGGGTGCATCTTGCTTGGAGCTTTGCCATCCTTTGGGTGCATCTTGCTTGGAGCTTTGCCATCTTCTGGGTGCATCCTGCTTGGAGCTAAGTTGTCACCTTCTGGGTGTATCTTGCTTGGAGTTAAGTTGTCACCTTCTGGGTGTATCTTGCTTGGATCTTGCCATCTTCTGGGTGCATCTTTCTTGGAGTTTGCCAACTTCTGGGTGCATCCTGCTTGGAGCTTGTCACCCTCTTGTTGCATTGGTAACTCTAATGTATTAATAAACAATATTTCACATTTACCTAATTAGAACACGATTAAAAAATATATTGCTTGGATGTAAAGAAAACATGGAAAACACAATATATTCCTTTAAATTTAACTGTGTGGAGCAATGTCACAGGTGAGTCTGAAGTTCTGTATATCAATCCTTCCCCCTTGACAAATGGGGATCAAAAACCATTGTAAAGTCCTAATATAATAATATGTCAAAAATACAGAATAAAAGTCTTAAAGTGACATTAAACCCTCAGATTTTTTAACATAAACCAATACTGTAATGTGTGCCTTACTGTAATCCATGGTAGATTCCCTTCTCTTTGCTGCCCTTCCTTTTAAATCCTCATGTCTTCTCATGCTCTTCAGAACTTCTGTTTTGCAGCAGACTGCCTTGTCTCAGGAATGGATATACGGTGTCTTTGTATTAGTTTCTATAGGCTTGTAACCTGAGCCAGCACTACAGGAAGAGGCACTCAGCTGCAAAAGGAAGTTCTGAAGAGCATGAGAAGACATGAGGATTTAAAAGGAAGGGCAGCAAAGAGAAGGGAATCTACCATGGATTACAGTAAGGCACACATTACAGTATTGGTTTATGTTAAAAAATCTGAGGGTTTAATGTCACTTTAAGTTTAGATCTCGTCTACACAAAATAAGCAAACATTTGAACACTTGTGATTCAAGCACATTTTTATTCTTATAGTCTGACGCTTAGCTGAGCCCAGCCGCACCTCAATGGACATAAAATCCACCTTTGGAACACTTCTAGAATGTTGTTTTTATGGCATTACAAATGACTGACATGCAAAAAAGAAATACATTTCAACAAAAGTTTATTGTGTTGTGTTTCTTTGGTTGTTGAAGTGTAAGTAAACCTTAAATGACATTTATCGCGGCATAATACTGGAGCTTTTTATATATGCAAAGTTTAAAAAGTCTACTAAATACCTGATGTTCCTGCCTGTTCCCTCTTCAATGTAGGGCTTCCTATGGTTGCTGACCATGCTAACTATGAAAGCAGATTCGTGTTGGTGTAATCAGTTTGCATTCCTTCTTCTTCCCATAGGAGCTGTGCCAGTAGACCCGTAGTCAGCCTACTGGCTGACCAGCCCCTGGAAGATAATGCCAACGTACTGTGTGTGCTTGAAGTCTCCATCAATAGCAGGGTGGCAACACAGGGACATAACAAGAAGGCACCATATAACAGAAAGTGCCTGAACAAGGACCTTCGTAATTATTATTTTAATGAAAGCTGCATTCCAAAAAACAACTTTCGGAATTACGCTCACCGGCCACTTTATTAGGCACACCTTGCTAGTACCGGGTTGGACCCTTTTTGTATTCAGAACTGCTTTAATTCTTTGTGGCATTGATTTAACAAGATGATGGAAACATTGCTTAGAGCAGTGGTTCTCAACCTGTGGGTCACGACCCAAAAGTGGGTCGCAACCCATAGTTGAGGGGGTCCCCCCTTGTGCTGCTCTAGGTAAGAGTTTCCTCAGCCTCCTCCTAGCGCAGCAGTGTCAGTACTCCTAGATGGCGCTGCAGCAGCAGCGGCCAGAGGGGAGCAGGCAGGAGAGAGGCGAGGTGAGTGCTTGATCACCACAGAGCCCGCACTGGGCACCACAGAGGCCGCACTGGATGCCACCAGAGAGTCCCACTAGCCACCTGAGAGACCGCATAGCCTCCCAAGAGCCCACACAGATACCAGTATTGGTGAATCCCTAAATTTTATGGTTGGGGGGGTCAACACAACTTGGCAAATGTTACCAAGGGGTCCCGGCCCTAGAAATGTTGAGAACCATTGGCTTAGAGAGTTTGGTCCATACTGACATGATAGGATCACACAGTTGCTGCAGATTTGTAGGCTGCATATCCATGATGCGAAGCTCCACCAGCCTGAACCGTTGATATAAGGCATGGTGGATCCATGCTTTCATGTTGTTTACCCCAAATTCTGACCCTACCATCCGAATGTCGCAACTGAAATCGAGACCCATCAGACCAGGCAACGTTTTTCCAATCTTCAGGTTTTCAATGTTGGTGAGCCCTTGCAAACTGTAGCCTCAGTTTCCTGTTCTTAGCTGACAGAAGTTGCACTCGGTGTGGTCTTCTGCTGCTGTAGCCCATCTGCTTTAAGGTTCAATGTGTTGTGTGTTTCGAGATGGTATTCTGCATACCTTGGTTGTAACGAATGGTTATTTGAGTTACTGTTACCTTTCTATCAGCTTGCACCAATCTGGCCATTTTCCTCTGACCTCTGGCATCAACAAGGTATTCTTGCCCAGAGAGCTGCCACTCACTGGATATTTTCTCTTTTCCGGACCATTCTCTGTAAACCCGAGAGATGGTTGTGCGTGAAAATCCCAGGAAATTAGCAGTTGCTGAAATACTCAGACCAGCCCGTCTGGCACCAACAACAATGCCACATTCAAAGTCACTTAAATTACCTTTCCTCCCCATTCTGATGCTCGGTTTGAACTTTAGCAGACCATCTTGACCATGTCTACATGCCTAAATGTATTGAGTTACTGCCATGTGATTGGCTGAGCAGATATTTGTGTTAACGAACAGTTGAAGAGGTGTACCTAATACAGTGGCCAGTGAGTGTATATTGACACGTTAAAAGCTTATATGAGATTTTACTGGTTAGGTTTACATCTGCCTTGAGGCTCTGAAACCAAACTGGTTTTTCCTCACTCAAGTCTTTTGGTACCATGCTAACCATTAGCATATATTTAGAAAATAGTTGGGCAGACCACCTTGTACTGCTTGTTTTTCTGCATTCGGTGTAGAATTGCTCCTTCCCACAAAATGGCCGCATCTGTGATAAGTTCACATTAAAGCTTGCTAAGGGCTAATTATTGTTTTCTGTCATTACATTGAAGTTTAAATCACGCTGCTCTTTCAATGTCCTGACTGGTCTGTATCCAAAAACCTCCATGGCCTTCTGACATTGTTCTTGAATTTCCAACACTACACTGTGTTGGAGGCCACCTCTCCATTTCTGAATGACCTTTTTGGAGTCTTCAGCGAATTTCATGAAACCAGCTTGTTTTGGTTGGCTTTTGTGAGTGACATTGTGTAACCAGTCCTTAAAGCGTCCAGTAAGGCTGAGACCCGCAAAGCTGAAAATCTTCTCAACCGTTGACAAGGGGTTTATGGACAGATCCTCATGCCGTACCATCATATAAAATCCTTGCCGAGATATGTCGTCTTTTTCACCAAACTCTTTAATCCCAACTTGAGCACTACAGATCTTGGCCATAACGTTGGTGACGTTGGGCGTGCCCGTTTTCTCTTTCCAGTTTTTTGTGTCTCTGAGCACTATGAGATCCTCATTCCTTAGATGGTTAAAGTTCAGCCGTGAAAAAGCCACAGCTCGAGGGTCTCTTACTAGGTGGACAATCCTAAGGTCAAGCTTGGCATCCTGGAGGAGCGGAAGAAGAACGCCAAGGTCCAATACTCGAACAGTTTTTAGTACCACGTGTTTGTGGACTTTACATGCTTGGGTCATCTTTTCCAAAGGGACGTAACCACAGCGTTGGAAGCATGAGGGCCGGTCAAACTCTGTATCCATGGAAAAGGCTTTGCAGGCTGGTGGTGAACATAATGCCCGGCTCTCTGACCAAAAAGGAAGATTGGATATGTAACGCCCATTTTGGGGAAGATAGTCATGTAGAGGAGACGTGTCACATGTAAAGAGCGAGTGGAGGAGATCTCGAACTGGGTAGTGAAGAAGACTTGCTTTCTCTTGAGGAAATTTAACCCACACCATCCGTGCTGGCTCGTAGACATAGAAAACGTTAGGGTGATGGTTGAATATCTGGCCAAGGAAAGAAGAGCCAGAGCGCCAAGATGATAGGATGAGGATGTGGGTTTGTTTCTCTTGTCTGTCATCCATATCTGACCTCAGGTATAAAAACAAGCAGAACATGAAGATGAAGATGAGAAGAGAACTTTTCATGAGTCGATGGAGCGGGATCCGAAAAGCCATTCTATAAGAAACAAGAGACAATGTGTTTAAAGAGGCTCTTTAGTCTATAAAGATGCATTGTAATACTATGCTTGTAATACTGGAGGCCCATATATGACTAGCAATAGTGTGCCCATTTCAGAATGGGAAAGGTTGGGAATTTTACTAACAATACTAAAGAAGTGTCTTAGCGGGCAGTATATGCAGGACAATTTTCTAAATGGTATGACCGGGGCAGTAGGTTTCTGTGGAATTGGGGACAATGGAGGTTTATAAGGAGACCCCAAAACACCTAAAGCAGGTTTTGAGCAGGACTTTGTTATAAGGTCCAGGAACAGTGGAGGTGGCACTGGGGACATGGGAGATAGGGCAGGGCTTTGTTGTCAGTGAATGTTAGGCAGGAAATGGGGCAGTGGAGCCGAGGCCACTATTTGACCAGGGTCAGTGGGGATGAGACCCATATTTGGTAAAGTGCAGCGAATAAAGGTGAGGGATTATCCCACAAGTACACAGACTGGGTGCTGAGGGGTTAACACACATGCACTGAGCTTAGAGGGAATATTGCACATGCACTGAGGACAGGTTGTTGAGAGGATAATGCGCATGCAGGTGACTGGTTGCTGAGGAGTAAATGCACATGTGCAGGGTACTGGCAGCTAAGGAGTTAAAGTAGAGGAATAGGCTGAAAAAACATACTTTGGGTTCTGAGTACTGAAGGGTTAACCTACATGAGATTGGTACCGGGTGCTGAGGGGTTAATGTACATGGTTGAGGCCTGAGCATGGAGGAGATACCTCACATGGGCTGAGGACCGGGTCCTGAGGGATTATCACATATGTGTAGAGGAATGGGCACTGAGAGGCTATGGACATGAGCTGGGGCTAGAAGGTTAATGCTTACGTATATGCTGGGGACAAGCCACTGAGGTGTTAATGCAAAGACACTGCATAATGGTCACACTCACAAGGGGTTTGTGCACATGATCATAAAGCAGACGGCTTAGGGAATGAAAATGCCCTGGGATGATCGAAAATGCACCCAGACATGTCACTTAGGAGTTAACGTGTAAAAGCTAAGGGTAAGTGACTGTGGGGTGAAAGGTCATTCTGTTGGGGCTGACCATTGAGATGTTAATGCACGTACACTTGATAATGGTCATCAATGGGTTAATGCACATTCTCTGCTGGTGTAAAACTGGCTAGATTAGTATTCTATTCTAGAGTGTATTGGAGGGACATTTAGCATCTATGGGGAGGACATGGACAGTGATCAATATGCAGTTTTTGAGGTGGAAGTGTGTGACTGTAGACTGAGATGTCTTCGGAGGGGAAACCGAAGAGGGTGTACAGGAAGAGGGATACAGGGGTAAGACCAATATGCAGGGGCAGAATGGCCCCCGGGGGAATACAGGATTCCCCCAATGGGCCCATAGTATGTAGGCAAAAAATGCAGTAAAACGGTCCTGGGGGGTCCTTCATTTCTAGCTGAAATTGTACCTGTCATTTGCTGTCTGACATGCCTGCCTGTTTGCACCATCCTTCCATGCCCTGGGGCACCCAGCTACGTCTTTCCTATCAATTCTGATAGGATTAGTGTTCCATAAGTCACCAACTTGATTGACAGCTGCCACCTGGCTGAGACCTGCCTTCCATCTACCCCTGCACCCATGTCCTTTGCTGCCGGACAGCAAGCTTGGAATGACGTCAGACGACCTGACCTCCTCCTCCCATCACCCTCCACAGCCCCAATATAAAGCAGCCTGCACAGATGCACCCTGGGAGCTGCAGGTGACTGCGCTGCTGTGTGGGTCAGGCATCCAGCAAGGAAGAGACATGTGCCAGCGGGCTGAGCAGCCATCTTCTGAAAGTGACCAAACAAAAGCCTTCCTTTTGCATCATATCTGTAAAAAATAAGTCAAGGCAACTGGACTCGCTGTATTTTTCTTGAAGACTTTTCACTGGACATCCGACCAGCTTTCTCAATTCAGAATACAGAAAAATACAGCGAGTCCAGTTGCCTTGACTTATTTTTTACAGATATACCAGGACCTGGAGGAATGAGAACCTTCACAGACTTCCCTTTGCATCATTTCAGAATTATGGCAATGCACCAATGCACAAGCATGGTGTACACTGTGCTGTGCGATAGTGTGGACTAATCGCACCTTTATTACAATACTATAGTTTGAACGGCCCTAAAGGACTGACTACAAATAATCTATATCCTGTAGCACTGCCAGAATGGATCATTTAATTGGGGGTCAGTCACTCATTTATGGACTGGTAGTGCTGGGATTTCTAAGGCTGGGCACACACCTTACAACCAATACAAGACTTTTGTCAAAAAACGTACGATCTGCCCATCTTGCATAGGCAGATCGTACTTGCGATGATCGCAAGCCACGCCCCCTGAGGGGCGGGCTTCCGATGACGGCAATGCCGAACGAGCAGTGTGCGCTTGCGCACACCGGCCCGTCCGGCTTTTATCTCGCAAACATGCTACACACCCGCCGAACATCGTACGATGCTCGGCGGGTTTTGAAACATGTTCGTAAATTTAAAGTCGTGTGACCTTACAGTAGTAGAGGTCGCACGTCTTCCACACACCTTACGATAATCGTACGATCGCGGGATTTCCCCGCCGTTATCGTAAGGTGTGTGGGGACCTTTAGATTTGTACTGTCATCTTCTTTAGTATGTGAACCAGAAAAGCCTAAAGTAATCTAAATAACGGGCTAAAAAGACTAAAAACTAAAAAAAAAGACTAAAAAGTAACAAACTAAACCGTTTGGCACAGCGAGAAGGGTATCATTTATTTGTGGGTCAAGCCCTCACTTCTGGACTGGTAATGCTGCTGTGAGTCTTGCAATGCCTCAAAGGACTTGTAGTTCCCAAGCATCTCAAATGCTGCGGTTGCCTACCCCTGAATTACCTCATTCTTCATGTACTTGCTTGCAGATTGATTGATGGCGCTACGTGACCTGATCCTTTACTTTTTCGGTAGTTTTCCCTGCATAATAGATATGTTTGCATGGACATACGTTGCTGCGTGACTCGATCCTTAAAGTGACATTAAACCCTCAGATTTTTTAACATAAACCAATACTGTAATGTGCGCCTTACTGTAATCCATGGTAGTTTCCCTTCTCTTTGCTGCTCTTCCTTTTAAATCCTCATATCTTCTCATGCTTGGGGAGAACTTCCCTTTGCAGCTCAGGGCCTCTTCCTGTAGTGCTGGCTCAGGTTACAAACCTATACAAACCTATACACAGACACTGTGTATCCATTCCTGAGACAAGGCAGTCTGCTGCAAAACAGAAGTTCTGCCCAGCATGAGAACAGATACAGATTTAAAAGGAAGAGCAGCAAAGAGAAGGGAAACTACAATGGATTACAGTAAGGCGCAGATTACAGTACTGTTTTATTTTAAAAAATCTGAGGGTTTAATGTCACTTTAAAGTGACATTAAAGTCAAATATTTGTTTCCCTCCCCCAATGTTAATTAAAACACTTACCTTTAAATGATGTCTCTTAATCCGATCTTCTTCTTTCCTGTCGTTTTCATCTGTCCCTCCAGCGCTGCGGCGGGTCTCCCATCCAGCGCTGACTCCTCTGTGCTTGCTGTCACTTCCTGTGCCACGGTGTCTGCATGGTGGTGCACGTGTCCATAGACTTACCTTGTGTCTCTCCTTCTCTCCCGGCCGAACATCTGAACTGCGCATGCGCCCGCCTCAAGATGCTTTGCGGCCGCACCAAGAATGTTCACATTTTCTGACGGGAGCGCGCGGGGAAGACACAGGTAAGTTTAAACCGCTTTTAAAGGGGTTTTTTTATACACTTTTTGCATAAAGCTACTGCTTGCTAGCAGTAGATAAATGTAATAACACCGGAGGGTTTAATAACCCTTTAAGTTTTTGGGTAGGCCATCCTAGATAGATACATTTCCATGGACATACTAGAGCATAAATGACAAAGATGTTTGGCATGTATAGTGTTGTTTGAGCAATTAACCCCAGTTGTGGGGTGTACAAAGTTCTTGTCTTATCAAAGAGCATTGTATGCATGTCAAACATTGGTAGGCACGTGTGTGTTTAGGACTCAGAAAGGAATGTTTCATATCCTCTTTCAAGGTTCTGAACTCTGACCTAACTAGCCAATCCCTCTTAGTCATTGTGCCCGAGGGTTGGCACTGGTATATCTTGTAATCCTGGAATTTTTGGATATGCTTATGTTATAAAACACCAATGCCAAACCTTCCCGCTATGTGGATGGTACTGAGATGAGAAGAGGATCCTCTAAGATTTAACTCTTCTTTGATATGTTAATATCTATTTTAGCTTCCATGAGATCTTCCGGATATCCTCTCTCTAAGTTTTTTTCATCATCTCTCTTAATCTCAATTCAAATCTGTCTCTATCACTGTCATTCCTCTTAATTCCCGAAAACTGGCTATGTGTCACCATCTGAAACGCATGTGAGGAGTTGAAGCTGTCAAACCTGAGAAGTTGGTTCCTATCTGTAGGTTTAGAATCAATGGCATTTGGAATGTGTCAGTTTGAACCAGGATGGAGCTCTCCTGAATGCAGAAGGAAGCTACTTCCATGCCACCCAATCAGCTGCTGGTGGGGAATTCCCCCGCCTTCAGCTTGACATAAGCAAAGGGTCGGAATGCAGTGACATCATTGACCTTATACGGCAACATGCCTATATTTAACAAATTATTATTATAATACAGGATTTATATAGCGCCAATAGTTTGCACAGCGCTTTACAATATAAGGAAGACATTACAGTCACAATACAATTTAAGACAAGATGGTAAGGAGGGCCCTGCCCCTGAGGGCTTACAATCTAAAAGATGACATTTACCTAATACGGGTATGAGGCCATAAAAGGTCAATATGTCATTACAAGCATCCCACCCCTTTTTTTTTTTTACATGCCGCTACGGGGAGGTGAGGAACGCCGAGCTGACTGGGTGGAAGTTCCCATGGCATTTCCTTGTTCGGAGGAGCTCAGCTTCTCAGCTCATCCCTAGTGTCAATGTATACCAATGTGTCTAGAATGGGAACCTGCCTTATCAGGTTTGATTATCTGCTTGCAAGGAGTTATTTTTGTTTCTAGTTAGACTGATACATTGGTTCTTATGTATTACAGGTATTTATAGAGCGCCAACAATTTAGGTCAGTTAGGTCAGAGTTCAGAACCTTGAAAGAGGATATGAAACATTCCTTTCTGAGTCCTAAACACACACGTGCCTACCAATGTTTGACATGCATACAATGCTCTTTGATAAGACAAGAACTTTGTACACCCCACAACTGGGGTTAATTGCTCAAACAAACAACACTATACATGCCAAACATCTTTGTCATTTATGCTCTAGTATGTCCATGGAAATGTATCTATCTAGGATGGCCTACCCAAAACACTACCCAAAACACTACCCAAAACACATAGCACTTTACATACTATTCACTCTCATCAGGCCCTGCCCTTAAGGAGCTTACAATCTATAGTTTAATTGTGAGGTATCTATTTATCAATTAAGTAGGTTCACTATGGGGGTGGTGATTACGTATTTCCACTTCAATATATATATATTTGTGGTAGTGCGTGGCAATGCCACTTTGTAATCTCCATGGTTCAGGGCTCCACCTGGGAGACAGGAAAGCTCCACCCAGGAGTCAGAGTGGAGTCCAGTGCCGCAGGGTGCTGCGGATTGAAAAAAAATCCAGTGTGCAGGTTAGCACATGACTGAGGCTGTCTGGAGGTACAGACAGTGGCCTGAGGTCTGAGGCTGGAGCAGCGGTGCTGCAAAATGCAACGCCAGGAGGCTAGATGGGCATGTGCTGCCAAGAGATGCTAAAGAAACCCCTGAGAGGGTAATTGCTTTGTTTTGGGAACTGTAATTTAATGAAAGTGGGCAAGGAAGCCCTAAAAAGAAGATTTCAGCGAGTGGATGCGTCCTTAATGCGCTGCCGTTTGGAGCGAATTCTCACAATATATATATATACACTGAGTGGCCAGATTATTATGACCACCTGACGTTTGTAGGCAAATTAGCTATAATTTGGCGCTGAAGTTGCTAGAGGGCCAGACCATTATAAATAGGGAAGCGGGTTGGTTACCACGACAGTAGAAGTGATTTGTTTCTGAAGATTCGGGGAAACAACGCGATTTAACAGCCTTAGAACGCGCGATGATTGTTGGCGCTCGGAGCCATGGAGCGAGTATCAGCAAAACAGCAGAATTCGTTAAATGTTCAAGAGCAGCTGTTGTTAAAGTGTTTAAAGATCGGACTGTCAGCCGAAAATCTGCGTCTGAACGTGCGAATTGTGGCCGCCAGCGACTAGTCAATGTTAGGGCAGAACGGGGGAGGGGCAAGACTGGTACAAGACAACAGAAGGGCAACAGTGCAGCATCAGATTCCTCGCATCACCTTTCATCATCTCGTGGAGTCACGAGGCGGCCCAACGAAGTACTGATGGGGTGGTCATAATAATCTGGCCACTCAGTGTAGATCTGACTCAGCAGGGGGTTGTCGCAGAGAGGCCACTGCTTCCTCAGAGAGAGCAAGGGTCCTTCTCTATAGTATGCTGGCAGGGGATCGGTATTTCAATGATAGGCTATGGCTGCTTTCTAAAGAAAATAAACAGTAAGACTTTCCAAACCTTTTGTTCTGATGCAGCTGGAATGTAGCTGATTTAAAGATAAATTTACAACATTGGAAATGCAGAAAAGTGTCAATGTTCCAACTGAATGAATGTGGTACACAGTCAGAGTCTGCTCCCCTGAGATGGAAATGTGTCCCATGGTCCCAGACTCTCTAGTTCAGAAGCAGACTGTTCCTGGAAGTGATTCTGGAATGCTGACAGTTCTAATGAGCATATTTATAAAGCAGTGAATGTGACTTTCCCCAAACATTTACTGGCGGTGAATCAATCACTGTAATTTGAAACACATACATACAGTGAATGACTGTTGAATGTCAGATTCACAGCTTGATGAATATTCCCCCTTATGTGTATCTTATATCATTTCATGAAATAACTAATAATATACAAATACAATTTATATCATCGCGAGGCGAAGAGACGAGTCTTACCCTACTGCTGCTTGTATAATTATGCCGGGACGTGTCTGTCTCCCCTACGCTTTATTGTGAGAAGATTCTCCCTCCGGTATACTCACAGCTCTCATAGGTTGGTGCAAAGTACAAAAACTCAGCTACGCTTTGTTGAATCAAGAGAAGGGAACTCAGATAAGAATCTTACTTCCTATTGTGAGAGTCACCTCTGGTTGTCCTCTTTGTCTGCAAATGTCAGGGCAGAGTCAGTTTGCACAGAAGACTTCAACCTTCTGATTTGTTGTGGGAACCCCGAGCTGACGTTGGAAGGTGTGAAAAGGTGTGCCTCAATAAACCATGTCCTATAGCAGGGGTCCCCTAGACTTCCTAAACAAAGGGCCAGCTCAAGGTCCAAAGGGTAAGACCTTAGGGGGGCAGGGTGTGGCCAGTAGGAGTATAAATGCCCCGGTGTCGGTGGGAATAAACAATGCCCCATTCTCAGATGGTGTCAGTGGGAGAAATTGTGCCCCATTGTTGATGTTAGTGGGAGGAATTGTGTCACGTAATTTATGTTGTAGGGAGGAATAGCGCCCCATCATTGGTGTCAGTGGGAAGACTAGTGTCCCATTAGTGCTGTCAGGAGGATTAATGCCCCTTTAATGGTGTCACTGGTAGTAACTGCACCACATAATTTGTGTTGGAGGGATAAATAGCCGCATTGTTGGTGTTGGTTAGAGAAATAGTGCCCTATCAATGATCTCCGTGGCAGGAATTGTGCCCCATCAGTAGTCAGTGGGAGGACTAGTGTTCCATTATTGGTGTCAATGGGAGGACTACTGCCCCATTGCTGGAGTCATTGGGAGGAATTGTGTCCAGTTGTTGGTGTCAGTGGAAGGAATATGCCCCAAGGACATAGAAGGGTAAAGGGAAGGTCTACCGAGCTTAGATACATCCAGCCACATCCGTGATGCTGCTTGAAGTTGGCGTTGATCAACAGACAGCGTGGTTGGAAGATGTGCAAAGCGGGTCAGATGGAAGGGGCCAATGGGGAAATACAAGAGGCTGGGCCATAAGCAGAGGGGTTCTTGGGCTGAATGGAAAGGGCAGGAGAAGATTGCATGGGTCTGAGATGAGAGTAGAGGGCGTTAAGGCATGATGTGACTGTAGGGCTGCCACCTGTCTGGGATTCACCAGGACAGTCTGGTTTTTTAGTCTTGTGTCTGGGTTTCCAGCCAGCTGACACCAGGAAACAAGTCACACATTTTTTGACAGATGCGGCTGCCGAGGTCCCCAGCAAGCGCAGGACCTCAGACAGCCACATTTGCCTGAAGCTTCATCTTCCTGTGAGCCACGGGCACCTGTAAACATGCACAGGCTGGCCCGCACATCTCCTCCTCTCCTCTGACACAATGCTGCCTGCCTCCAGATCCCTAGTAAGATATCACATAGCCCCCACAGCAAAGCCAGCTTAGCCCACCTGAGACCCCACACAGCCACTGGAGAGCCCGCATAGCCACCAGAGACCCCGCACAGCCATCTGAGAGCCTGCATAGTCCACCTGAGACCCCACACAGCCACCGGAGAGCCTGCATAGCCCACCTTAGACCCCACACAGCCATCTGAGAGCCTGCATAGTCCACCTGAGACCCCACACAGCCACCTGAGAGCCTGCATAGCCCACCTTAGACACCACACAGCCATCTTAGAGCCTGCATAGCCCACCTGAGACCCCACACAGCCACCTGAGAGTCCGCAAAGCCCACCTAAGAACGTGCATAGCCCACCTATGAGTGTGCACAGCCCACCTCAGAGTTGGGACAGCCACCTGAGAGTCCGCACAGCCTTGGTGAGAGCCCACACAGGCCACCGGAGACCTTGGAGACATCAGGGCGCCAGTGAACAACACATATTATTTTGCATTGTTGTATAATGTATTGCTGGTTCCCTTACTCCCTCCCCTGGCTGCCTCTCCTCGCTCTCTCCTCTAAATTGCTGTGCGAGGCGCTAGAGTGTTCGGATTGCACTTGAAGAAATGGTGGCAACCCTATGTGACTGGAGTCATGATGCAGTGTTCCACTCTCCAGGGTCAAACAACCCACACAGTGATTGGAGGCAACAGAGCCATTTTAAATCAGCAGAACGGCCTGATAAACTATAGGTATGGGCAGGCCAGTGTATGTATTTCAAGGCATTGTTTCACGTTTTCTGGGTTTTATTTATGCCTCCTTTAGTATTCAGGAGGACGGGAGTGGCGGGTGCAAGCTAATTGTAATTAACAATGGGTCTGGAGAGTGCTATGAATAGACCAGGTGCTAATGTGCGGTGTAATAGGACAGAGCCCCGCAATACATACATCTGTACATTACTCGTGATGTAAGAAATGTATCTCTGCCTTTGTGTTTCCGCTCCATTGCTCGGTAATAAGAGTGAAGTCTTTGCTGAAGGACTTCGGTGGAATCCTGTGATTCGCCCTTCTGTCCAGAGTTCATGTCTGGGTGAACACGGTAACAGATCTACAGAGGAGTTCCTGGCTCTGCACACGTTCTGCACCATTATTTTACTTTCTAAAAAGTGTAACAGGATGAGTGAAAATCACAGAGAACCAGGTAGAAAAGGAGTATGAGAGCCTACGTACTAGAAGGTTCATTGGCTCCTGTCTAATTTGGCCCTTGTACGTATGCATGTGAGATAGGGACCTTAGATTGTATATGCAATTTAGTTGCGCTGGGAGAGAGAAAAATAGCTGGTCACCAACTGCAACAATGTATCTAAGTGATGATCAGGTGAAACTTTTATGTTGCGCTTGGTGTTAGATAATCTACATAATTTTGATTCATGAAATCAATACTATGTAGATTATCTAACACCAAGCGCAACATATTAGTTTCACAAGGGACCTTAGATTGTAAACTCCTCAGGGGCAGGGACTGATCTGAATGTGCAACTATGTAAACTAATGTAACTATCATTTCCCCCTCCTCTTTCAGATTGTAAGCCCTCAGGGGCAGGGCCCTCCTTACCATCTTGTCTTGAATTGTATTGTAATGTCTTCCTTACATTGTAAAGCACTGCGCAAACTGTTGGCGCTATAGAAATCCTGTATAATAATAATGTAAAGCGCTGTGTGAATTGTCGGCGCTATGTAAATACCTGTAATAAATAAAAATAGGTTGATGCTTGGGTTGTGACAAACCTGTGGCACGTCAAGGAGAATGGTGGGTGTGGCCACAATGTGTGGGAGGGTCTTAAAGGAGCATAGTTAAAGGAGAACTATGGGGTCAGGGCTTTTCCCCATAGTTCTCCTTAGGGTAACGGGAGGACACAAACTAGTGTCCTCCCGTCACCCTAAGCTCAGTATACCGCGAGCTACAGCTCCCTATATAATGAGAGGCCACAGCCGGAGCAGATCCCGACATCGATGTCGAGATCCGCCCAGCTGCGTGAGTGACAGCTAGCTCCTTTAAACAGAACCTGAGCCTACTCCCTGTATATACAGCACACGTATGCCGCAGTCCTTGTGCCCACGAAATATGCTTCCATTACCATGCCTCAAGCAAGCACGTCTCACAGACACATATAAAGCTCAGCACAAGATTTTTCTAAAAACTGAAACTCTTCCATTACATTTGCTTTTCTGGACATAGAATATAAAGATATATAAGATTTTAAGTCTATTAGGGGCAAGTCTTGATAGTCAGCTCTGGCCATTTGTAAGGCTTAAAGGCAAGTATTGTAAAATAAAATATAGGAGTTTGAGCACTTCCATGGGAGACATAATGTGAAAAAAATTAAAATAAAAAACATTTTCGGTTTCGGCCTGTCAATTTTTTTTTATTTCAGGTTTCGTTTCTGCTTTGAAATTTCCATTTCGGTGCACCTCTAATTTTAGCATTCGCTTTAGAAAGATATTGACTTTCCTGAACGAAAACAACAACAGCATTGTTAAAATTTTGTTCATTTGAGAAACATTTTCCATTTTGCTCCTTCAATTGTTTTTGTCACTGCGGTCATAAACGATCGTCAATTTGACCCCCATTAACTTTTAGAAAATCAAACAGATATTCTGAAAACAAATGTAAAAAAGAAATCTACTGGTCTGCGACCAATTTAACTTTAACCGGAATTTCCAGATTTAAACAATCCTTCTATCACTTATTCAGCTCAGCAAAACCAAATACTTTCTCGTTATGTGCAATATAGACAGGTAAGACCTCTGAGAAAGTAAGGGTACAACCTACCTTGTCAAGATCCGGGTCCAAATTCTGCAAATTCTTCTGGACAGATAACCCTTCTGGGACAAAGATGCACAACAACGTCACAATCTTGACCAGAAATGTTGACAAAATTTGAATTGCATCTCTTATCCTTCCTGCCAGTAGCACCAGATAAACATCTCATCTCCCTCAGGTCTTTCATATCATTTCCTAAATAAACCCCTCTTACAAGTTGACACACCAGCAAGAAGATGAACGTCACCCATAACACCTGTCCGGATTGTGACATCAGATACAAATTTTACTTTTGGCAAAGCAATTTTCTTGGAGACCTCCATTCTCTGGTTGGAAGGGTCACTCACCATTCTAACAAGTAGCTACATCTGCACTGTATGTACCACTATCTAGTTCAGGAAGAAGGGGTTATACACACCAAAATGTTTATGGTTCACGGTCCAAATCCAACAGATGTCCCCACTGCCCTTCTCCTGTGTGGTCTTTGTGGAAGAGGTGGCCATTTGCTGGCTGGCTGAACAGAGCACATTGGCTTAGTTAGCCTCCTTATCTCAGAATAAAGTGTGCAAACCAAGGAATCCAGACAATCAGTGTCATCATGTAGCCAGGCCACCTGCATACAAGTAGGACAGCACCCCATTCACGCTAAACAGCATGGACGTAGGAATCTCTACTGCCGGCTATTGTATGTAGGCAGCCGCAGGTGCTCCCCGAACACTGACTGCATCTGATAGTCAATTTTGTGTTTGCACAGCCAGTCTGTCCAGAAGGAATCAGCCAAAGTCCAAGCCAAGTATAGTCCGTTTTAGACTATTTGCCTTGTCCTCGTGTTGGGCAACACAGCCAAACACTGTTGGTGTGAAGGAGCTCTTAGCAAAATAAACAACAGGTACTTACACTGTCTGTCCTGATGCACTCACAATGAGGAAACTCTACACAGTTGCTATTTCACCTAAGACACTAATTAGGATTCCAGTTTGCCCCTCTTATGTATGCTAAGTGGAACACACCCTTTACTCCCAACAAAAGCAACACAACAATTACACCAGTAGTAACAACACAAAACAACATAAAAGAGTAACGGCAGAATAAGACCAAGTGGTCCATCAAGTCTGCCTCCTTTTTGTTTTGTTTTTGTCTTTTTTTTTAACCTTTTTGTCTACTGTATGTATAAGTCTATGTCCCAAGCACGTTAAATTCACTTACTGCTGATACCAAGCTAATACTTTCCAGGGTTAGTTTGAACTCTTCCCTGCTAGCTTGAGGTCATGTCCCCGTGTTCTTCATCATGGCTTCGTATTAAAAATACTGCCCTCCTGAACCTTAGTCACATCCTTCATGTATTTAAAGGTTTCAGTTATGCCTCCCCCCCACCCCTTTCTGTTTTCCCTCAAGGCTGTACATATTGAGTTCATGCCACCCAGACTTTTCACCATACTTGTTTCCGACCTCATCAATATCTTTTTGTAATTGAGGTCTCCAGAACTGGATGCAATATTTTATATGAGGTCCTCCTTCCTCCTGCTGGTGATCCCTCTAGTGATAATAAAGATCTATATAGAAGAATCAGGACCTCCTTCCTTCTGCTGGAGATCCCTCTAGTGATAACTAAACATATATATAGAGGAATCAGGGCCTCCTTCCTCCTGCTGGAGATCCCTCTAGTGATAAATAAAGATCTATATAGAGGAATCAGGACCTTCTTCCTCCTGCTGGGATCTGGGATCCCTCTAGTGATAACTAAACATATATATAGAGGAATCAGGACCTCCTTCCACCTGCTGGGGACCCCTCTAGTGATAACTAAACATATATATAGAGGAATCAGGACCTCCTTCCTCCTGCTGGGGATCCCTCTAGTGATAATAAAGATCTATATAGGGGAATCAGGATCTCCTTTCTCTTGCTGAGGACCCCTCTAGTGATAACTACAGATCTATATAGGTGAATCAGGACCTCCTTTCTCCTGCTGGTGACCCCTCTACTGATAAGCCGAGTGCCTGAACCAGAACTCCTGTACCCTTCAAAACGTATCTGTACCCTGTGTTTCAGAGACTTTTTTGCTCCCGAGTTTCAGCATCTATTCATGTCCCGTGCCTCCTCCAAGCACGCAAGTTGTAACCACAGGACCCCGTGGTAGCCCCTGTCCACCTGATATCATTACGTCTTGTATCCAGGTTTCAGCTGGCCTGAAACCCAGACACAGCACATACAGGACTCAAAACCTGGACTTGTCCGGGTGAATCCCTAACCTACGTCCAAGAAAGCAATGACACTGAGCAGCACAACCATTAGCACCCTGGCAATCATTGACTCTGTGTGGGCCGCACAGCGTCATTGGTTGCAGGGCAGAGCCTCTTCCACTCTCGAGCACACCCTCCATCTTGGTTGCATGATCAAAACGTATTAAGGAACCCCAACCTGCCCTCTTACATGTCAATGTATTGGAACTGTCATGCTCGTTTAAGTCACAGTTGTTCTACAGTCAAGCTTGCTTGAGGTTGGTCTGGGGTCCCCCCAGTAAAGTGTTGGCATGCTGTTTAACTGCCTGTTTTTAAAAAACGGCAATTTCCCGCTCGGCGCGCGCGAGGGGGCGTGTCTGAGCGGACGTCTAGAGACGCCCGCTCAGATCTAGAGAGCTCCGGGCCGGCCGTTTTTCTACTACGGCCGGCCCGGAGAGTTAAAACAGACATCGGTGCAACAACTATTCTCATATGTTGTACCGCATTTAGTAGTTCTACCACTAGGTGGCGGTGTTACATTAAAGTTTGGGTAAGGTTTGTTCTTTCTTGCAAGTGTGTATTGGTTATGATGTCATATTCCATCTATTTGTGCTCCTGTATTCAATAAAGAAGAAAACCTTGTTGGTCACATTCCCAGCACCATCCTGCAGGTAGAGAAGCTTGCCATACATTACCCAATCTGATTCTGCAATACTTTTAGATCTACCAACACCTAAATAGTGCAAGGGCCTGCCTGACTGGATGCGAACTAAAAGCATTGTTTAGGTTTATCTTCATATTAAAAAAGATTTGGTAAACCTTAAGGAGATTGTACAGCAATGGAACCATCAAATTGCGTAATGTACAGCCATCTCTAGAGTCATATCTGCAACAGCTCTTCAACAGATTATGGGCCCAGCTACAGCCAAAGTGCCAAACACTACTGCAGATACAGCTCAGAGTTACAGCAAAACAGGCTGGGAAAAAGAAAAGGTCAGAAAACAGATATGATGGCTGCTAACACGGCTTCATCAACGTTCTCCATTGCTTTTCTGACAAACCAGAACTACCAGTTCTGGAAGTTGGACCAGTTCACCTTTCACACCCCTACAACCCATAGGCATCAATTTTTACATTACTGTTAAGGGCCTGATTATTGACCCTTTCATTAATAAATACAAAAGAACATATATACAGTGTGTGTGT
>NW_017306999.1:511936-512399 GCF_000935625.1 Nanorana parkeri
AACCAATACTGTAATGTGCGCCTTACTGTAATCCATGGTTGTTTCCCTTCTCTTTGCTGCTCTTCCTTTTAAATCCTCATGTCTTCTCATGCTTGGGGAGAACTACCCTTTTCAGCTCAGGGCCTCTTCCTGTAGTGCTGGCTCAGATTACAAGCCTATAGAAACCTACACACAGACACCGTGTATCCATTCCTGAGACAAGGCAGTCTGCTGCAAAACAGAAGTTCTGCAGAGCATGAGAACAGATACAGATTTAAAAGGAAGAGCAGCAAAGAGAAGGGAAACTACCATGATTGCAGTAAGGCACACATTACAGTATTGTTTTATGTCAAAAAATCTGAGGGTTTAATGTCACTTTAAGCCTTTCGCTGCCTGCGCTGTATCTCTGCAAACCAGTGACGTGCGGTACCTCTTGTTCTGAGTGAGGCATTCCCCAGCCTCGCCCCCAGCATGTCCCGCCCCG
>NW_017306999.1:512426-563244 GCF_000935625.1 Nanorana parkeri
AGCCCCACCCCCAAACTAGTGTAAAGGAGGAAGGGAGGAGGAAGGGAGGAGGAAGGGAGGAGACAGGGAGGGGCCTCCCTGTCTCTCACTTGCTCGTCACTGCTGAGGCATCGAGATCGATGGCCTCAGTGGTTTATTTTTTTATTTTTTTGATTGGACAGCTTGGATCAATGGCGCTTTAGCATTGGTCTAAGCCATTCACAGAGCTCACGCCTCTAACAAAGAGTAGAGGCTGTGATAGCTCTGTCTTCAATAGTTAGGTTACACAAGCAGTGGGGAGCCCGCTGCTGTGTAACCTAGCTACCTGTCAAAAGCCGGATGCAGCGCCGCCTGTAATTAACAGGCAGCGCTCCGTCCATGACAGGTTACACAGCAGGGAGGATTTCCATGCTGTGTAACCTGTTATATGCCGCTTTAAATGGAGAAAAAGCTGTCAGCTTCGGACTTGAAGCTGACAGCTTTTTCCTCCCTAATTCTATGTGAGGCTCTGCTTCACCTGCCTCCCCTGACCGCACGTCACTGCTGCAAACAGACTTCCAGTGTTTATTCTGCTTACTTGTCTAAAGTCAACTGTTAGCTTTACACTGGAAGTGATTCTGCTGGCTGAGCTGCCACCAGATTGCTTTCACGAGCCACCCCGTCTTGCTTCCACGGTTCCGCTGCCCCTCTTGCGGACCCAGGACCAGCATCACGGGTGTCGGCGGGTAGCAGATAAGGAGACCAGCAAACATGCCATTGCTGATCTCCTCCCCGCTGACTGGAGACAGAAGCAATGCTGGTTGCATCACTTCCAATCCCTCAGCTGTCATTCCCTGGCTAGAGAAGCAGCTATTCAAGCGTGATATGCACTTGAATAGCTTCTTTGAAGTGGAAAGGTGACACCAGGGGTCTAATAGACCTCTATGGTCACCTTAAACAGTACCTGTCGCCATTAATATGATATTACATAAGGGGGTTTGTGAGCCCCCCTCTATGTGATAGCTATGAAGGTAAGTTTAAAAAAAAACAACTTTAAAAAAATAAAGTTGAATAAAATAAATCTAAAAAATATCCTGAAAGTTTTTTAAAGTCCCCCGATCCACGAACACATGCATACTAACATAAACATTCTTTGGGTGTGCCTACGTGTGAAAACGAGGCTTGCAGTACACATGTGGGGTATCGCAGCAAGCACCAGAGTGACCTGTACAGGTCGGGTGCACTGCCTATAGACAATATGGGGTACTGTATTTTTTCACCGTTTTATGGGCACCCATAATTTTCAAGCTTGCCATGTTGGGTATTTATTTACACTGCATAACCTCATCTTTTTATATTTTACAAAAACTGGGTATTGCAATTGTGTTTTTTTTCACTAAAATTAACTGAAATGTATTTTTAATGAAAATTTGGGGTTTGACAAAGAGTTGCACTAATACCTAGGCCAAATCTAGGCTGGGCATCCCTGTTATCTCTAGTCCAGCTCTAGGATGGCTAGGACCCAATGCCATCTTTAGAGAAGTTCTACGCTCCCTCCCCAACCCCACAAACTGTGGGCTGGGCTATTCCCCCCTCCCCAAGTAGATATCAAATACCCCTGCTACTTCTAGGCCTGCACCCTTGATAACTCTAGGCCAACTCTAAGCTGACCTCTTTATGGTGGAACATTCTAACATATCTAAACTGTTAAACCTGGGAATGGGCAGCTCCAGTCCTTCAGCTGTGCGTTAACTTGAAAAACCAACATGCTTCTGGGTTATGCTTTTAACTCTCAGTCTTGCAATGCCTCATGGAACTTGTAGAGCTGCTGGCCCAGAGTTGCTCACCCCTGACGTAACCTCTAGGCCTATGTAGTCTGCCCCCTCCCCCCCATTCCTGCCACCTGTGTCTTTCTAATGTAGCGCCCGTCACCTTTTGTGATGTGACTACTATGCATTTAGTGATAGCCAGGGCTGTAGACAGCCTGGCTGGATTTGTAGTGTTGATTACATGGTTAATCCCAGGTGTCTAACCTTGTCTGTACCCCCCTGGGCGGAGTGAGACTCTGTCATATTGTGGGACAGCCAATAGGAGACACTGTAATGTGTGAACAGTACAGCAGCTAATCACTGGGCTTGTCTCAGCCAGTGGTGCCTGCTGGGAGAGTGTACATATATGGGTGGGAGCTGCCATGTGCTCTCTCTCACCGGGACCAGCCATGGATTAGGGCTGGGTCCTGTTCAGCCTGCCCCCCAGTCTAGGCCGAAGCCTGGGGGTGGGCAGTGGCTGAAGTGAGAGAAGATGTTTCCCTGAGGCCTTCAACATGGAGAAGGCCTGAGAGATGGAGAGAGGAAAAGAACCAGGACCAGTACAGGCTCTCGAAGTGCCCTGGATCTATGTGGACTTCAGAGCATGGTCAGTGTTTCTTTCCTGGATTGTGGAGCTGCATGGATACTTTCACAAGATCCGGTGAGTCTGTAGCTGAGGATGGCTACCCATAGACACCTAGAACCCCTATACCCTCTCTCCCTAAGAAGATGTTCAATAAAATATTCAACTAGCATCATACTATTGAAGTGGACATCAATTTATGGGCACCAGAAGAGGGCGGTTAGTGCGAATGGGAGCAGATGGAAATCAACCCCTAGACTGACTAGATGTGGACCGGGCAAACAGCGGCTCCTTGCGGGGAATTCTAAAGAAAGTGGCACTCACATAATAATGTGAGCATCATTTGGATTCTCCTGCGAGCCCAGGGCGGTTTGATGACGTACCCACAAGTCATTAATGCCTTAGGCCCACAGAAAGTGAATTGAATGGTGCTGGGTCACCTCAGAAGAGGAACGGCACTGAGTCACGGACCTTTGAGTCTGCAGAGGACAACCCAAGAGAGGAAGTCAGAATTGCAGCTACAGCTGCTTTTTTTATTTGATCTCGTTCAGAACAATTAATGTTACATTTTTTTAGGCTGGAGTTAAAGGAGAACTATGGGGTCAGTGTTTTTCCCCATAGTTCTCCTTAGGGTAACGGGAGGACACAAACTAGCGTCCTCCCGTTACCCTAAGCTCAGTATACCGCGAGCTACAGCTCGCGGTATACTGAGACACGCAGCCGGAGCAGATCACGACTTAGCTGACGGGATCCGCCCAGCTCCGTGAGTGACAGCTGGCTCTGCCTATCTAGAGGCAGAGGCAGCTGTACCCGCCCCCTCCCCCGTCCGTTCCGCCAGTCAGTGCTGGCAGATCAGAGCGGGGAGAGGGGAATCCAGCCCCTCCCCCTGTCACGGCAGAGAGCCGTGACAGGATCGAGAGGTGAGGGAACCCGGTATGTGTTCGCTCACCTCCCGATCTACTGAGCCGACCTGTGACAGTCTCATTGTCACAGGTCGGCTAGAACTATGAGGTGAGTGAAAAGCACTCACCTCATACTTCTCCTTTAAGCAATGTTTTCCTGAAGTTATTTTTTTTACTAACTCTCTATGTATTATGAAGGTTGTTAAACTTATAAAAACTCTACAGTATGTTATAAATCATCCGTGTAAATAGGAAAAGTTGATCATAAAATATATATTACCATATAACACCTCTAATGCATGGCAACACTATGAACATAGAAGAGCAAAGGTGGTTACATGTACGTAACGTGTCATAAAATAACTGTTATTACGGTGCAGAAGTGACTGTTCTTATCTGTAATGTTTCTTGGCAGATAAGTTGTTATGATTTTTTTGCTCGGATATTTTCCCTTAAAGGAGAACTATGGGTTAAGTGTTCTCTTAGGGGTCATGGGAGGGCATAAACTAGCATCCTCCCGTGACCCAAAGTTCAGTATATAGGGCGCTACAGCTCGCGGTATACTGAGACCGCCGCAGTCGGGACGGATCCCGACATTACTGTCAAGATCCGCCCAGCTGTGTGATTGACAGCTGGCTCTGCCTATCTAGAGGCAGAGCCCGCTGTAAGCCCGCCCCCTCCCCCGTTCGTCCGCTCAGCGCTGGAGGATCGGGGCGGGGGGAATCCCTGCAGGGAGCCGTGAGTGACAGCCACAGCTCTCTGCAGGGACAGGATCGAGAAGTGAGCGAGCGACGGTATGTGTTCTCTCACTTCCCGATCTATTGAGCCGACGTGGGACAGTTTCATTGTCACAGGTCGGCTCGAACTATGAGGTTGAGTGAAAATCACTCACCTCATAGTTTTCCTTTAAACCCCCAGTTTGGGATAGAGCAGGAATTTGTGGGGAGATATCCATCCTGCATGGTCACTAGGACAGGAAGAGAGGGAAATCACCCCCCAAAAAAAGTCTGAGCTAAACTCCGGTATAAGCAAATATTGTCTAAATAGAAGATCCATTATCCAAGTATTCTTCCTGGAATCTCGGTGAGCTTTGTGTATTTCTTCCAGGTCTGTCCAGTAATCCAGTGTGAGTATTCTGACTCCGATCATTGTGATAGCTAAATATATCCCTTGCTGAGACCTCTATGCCTGGCCTGTATAAGCAGATATACTCACTGCGGACAATCCTCGTCAGATAGCTGAACTCGTCAATACCGATTCATTCAAAAGAGGTGTTTATTCTTCTGCATCTGGGTTACAGCAGATGATAGGAACAGCAGTTGAACGGTTATAGTATTGTGCGGTCAGAAAATGATGCCTTTCCTCCGTACTGTGCAGATTACATGTGTGACCTTGTTACATGTGGCTAGTAGCTGTGGCCATGACACAGGAAGTACTGCACACAGGAAACAGGAAGGGGCGTACACTAGGGGGAAATACATTGTCACATGAGGAATAATTACAAAAAACATGTTTGTTACAACAAAAGGCCACTAGATGGCAGCATAGGATAACACATGGATTTAACTATGAGAAAATATATAGGCAAACACACTATGTAAAACTTCTATCTATATTACAATGCTAATATTAACTGAGGCTATGCATCTCATATTCTATGCCCCTATTGGGGCGGCACACTCCCAGTCTGGCATGGTAATGCCACTATTTACATCATAACGGTAGTTATGCAAATAAACAATTAACTATTAAAGTCCATAAACGTGAACTTGCAGCTTGTCCTCTGGACCTAGAAATTAGAATAAACATATATGCACAAGTTCAAATCACGTAAAGTCTGATGACATTGATGTCTCGCTTCTATGTCTTGATATCTGAATGTCTGTCTCACGCAGTATGAAATCTGCAATTTCTACAGCTAGCAGAGTCCCACAAAGTTCAAGCCTAGGAATTGTGTGTTCAGGCTTGGGTGCTAACTTAGCTTTCCCAAACAGAAACCCTATGTGGGTGTGATTAGAGGAATCTCTTACCTTGAGGTAGGCAACAGCTGCTATGGCCTCGGTAGATGCATCTGAGAAGATGTGAAGCTCTTAGTGAGACTTGGAGCTTCCTGTAAGAAAGACCAGATTTCCCAGATATCCTCAGCTTCCCAGTTATACCCTCATCAACTTTGTGCCAACTATACAATTTGTCATAGTGGACGGTGGATTTCCTCTGATGGATGACTGATGGCTCAACATGTTATTAGAAAGAGGGTAATTGTCAGAGAAGTATTGCTCATCTTCTAGTAGAAGGATTGCACTTACTCATGGGCGTTGGCGTAAATGTGCGTGCACTATGCTGCATGCGTGTGCACGAGCACCCATCTGAACATTGGCGCAAGACAGCCTTTTAAAGTAGGAGCTCTGTACCTTTTCCTGGCTGAGAGTTGCTGTCACGTACCTGGTAAGAGCCTGAGATGACGAGGGAGGCCTCCCTTGCTGGTAATGGTGGACAGGGGGTGTAGGGGCGGAAGAGGGACATGAGTGCCTGATGAAGTAGGTTCAGCAACATTATGTCCCCAAAAAATGAGGTCAGCTGTCCTACCTGTATATCCTGAATGACCAGGTTTTTCCGTCTATGGATTTCTTCTTCCCTGATGGCATATTGGGCATATTTCAAGATGACAATGCCAGGATTCAGAGTCTAGCCCCAGGGCCAGCACTACCAAAAGGCAGCAGAGCAGCCACCTGGGGGCGCAGGTGGGGAGGTGCGAAAAACCGCCTCACATATACAGATGGGGATGGGGTTTCGGGCTAGCTAGCAGTAGATATATGCAAAAAAATGGAGGGTTTAATAACCATTTAAATGATTCCTAATAATGTTCTCCCCCATCATAGTACAATGTTTACCTAGAGTCTGCTCAGTAAATTGTTTTTTTTTTAACCTCTTCTCAGTAAAATGGTGAGAGCAACATCTCAACTTTGGAAGCACTTCCGCAGTACAACGTCTGCTGAGAGCAAAGCTGCAATTTGCAAATATAAAATAAAATGTTAAAAAGCAAGCTTAGTTTATTTCCTGAATAAGCTGGACTTTTATTTCAAGCGTAATACTTTTATATAGGCGGCATTCCACGTTCCTAGTGTAACACAATGACTTATTCATTTGTTCAAATGCTCCACACTGAATTGTGTTCCAATGTTTCTGAAAATTTCAATTTTTTTCTTCGGGCTTCAAAAAAAATTATGTATGCAAAAATCCTTGCACCGGCCCTGTCCAGACCTTGATCCCATTGAGAATCTTTTTGGGATGCGCTGGAGAAGACTTTACACAGAGGTCCGACTCTCCCATCATCACTACCAGATCTTGTTGAAACATTAATGCAACTCTGGGCAGAAATAAATGTTGTGACATTGTATAAGCTTATCGAAACAATGCCACGGTGAATGTGTGCCGTAATCATAGCTAAAGGCGATCCAATTAAATATTTGGGTGTGTGACTTTTTTTAATAACTGGCACTAATCCGTTTAAAACTAGCTTTGTAAAGGTCACATGGGAAGGGCTTTTCACTAAACAACAGAATGAAAAAAAAATACCTCACACAAGTAAGTAAAATAAAATCCATATAACAATAATATTGATTAATACCACAAAATGATGGGGGGGGGGATATATATATTTATTTATATATACATCAGATTTGTGAATTGATGTTCAAGTATCTGTCAGTCTAAAGGTCACAATTTATTAGACAGCCCGAGACCTTTTTTAATAAAACGCTGAGGAGTAAAGTCCCTGATACACAGTTGACTAGTTGCTATGGGCAGCAAATGAAATAAATGTTCTCTATAACTAGACAACCAGGACATATAATTGATTCTATATTATCCACAAAGGGTTAACAGCACTCTCTCAACCCTGCAGCAGTGTCTGTACCTGCTCTCAGTAGTAGTCTATGTCCGCCCTCTCTGTGCAGCAAGCAGCTTCTTCCTTCCGAGAGCCAAGCCTCGTTCTGAGGCTACTCTAGAGATCACATGACCTTCCTCCAGGAGGCAAGCCTCACTCTGAAACTTTACCCACTGATATCTTATCGGAAAGGTTTACTCAGAGTAAACCTTTCAGGGAGAAAATGCCTCTCTCGCGGACCTCAGGGAGCCGCTATCTAAAAGAGGGAGACTCCCTGAACATCAGGGAGACTTGAGAGCCCTGGCTAGCTAACAAGACAGCACAGAAGACCCTGCCTCCTTTAAGGTGCGCTTTGTCTGATGGAACCGTCAGAATGAGCTATCCAATCAGCCAGAAGTATTTCACTTGAGTCCTATACATTGATGCATACACTTCAGCTTGAGCTGTTGAGGTCTAAAAACAACCGCTGAAGAAAAGAGACAAAGGAAGGAAAACATGTAACAAGAAGACGAAGGCCTCCTGCACACTGCAGCTGGAGATTCCTTCAGCAAGAGTCTTCAGAACCTTTTGGCAGGAATCCCAGGTGCCCATTCAAGTTAATGCCGAGGTGACAGGATCCACATCTGTCCGCATATAGTCATACACGGTACGATTACCTGCAGAAAGGGAGCGAGGTTTATCCTGGGACACAGAGAGCTTACCCCCGAGAAAAGCATCTCTCCCGACCCGCAGGAAATCCCACTATGTGCCAATACCTGCAGAGAGTCATGGACAGATTTGGCCGCTGTCACCGTGTCATTAACTTGAATGGGCACAGCGGCCGCATCTGAGAAGACGCATCTGGGATTCCTGCCGCAAGGATCCGTAGATTCTTTGCACATGAATCTCCAGCTGCAGCGTGAACTTCGAGGGCATGAGGCCTCAAGCTTTACCCGCTCTAGAATATTATCAAACAATATTTCATAGTTACCTAATGAATAGAAGAAAATGTTTTAAAATGTTCTTTATTTTAGCCCTGACCCTTATAAATAACAAAAGAAACTACTGTATGTACAAACCGCTATGCATTCTCCTTAAAGCAAACCTGTCACACCCATTAATGCGAAATTTTGTGGGTTTTTTTTGGGGCTCTTTGATTGTTGACAAGGCCAGGGGTCCAAGGTTCAGGTGCAAAGGAACAAGGTGTTACCATGCAATGTAACAGGTAGGAACAGGCCGATATTATAAATGATCTGTACAGTTGCTCATGATATCTGGAATGTACTTTTGTCTTTGTGTTTCCGCTCCACAGGTCAGTAATCAGGGTGTTGCGCAGTCACATGAATTGCACTTTCCGTTTTACCACCAGGGAAGCAGTTGGCGACGGTGAGATCATCACACCCGAAATCCCAGGTCGGCACACCTTCTGCAGCCATCATGGAGTATGCCAGTCCTTCTGCTTCATTTATTATAGATTGCTGAAAAGTCGGCACTCCTTACCTGCAACATTTTTTATTCAGTGACTCATTGCGCAGCGAGAAAAGGATGAGGATGGAAGGAGCGTAGATTGCACAAATCGCAGCCCAAATTATTTTGATTTGGATAGAGGCCATTGTTTGATTTTTATTTCTGCCTTTGTCTCCATCGCGGACAATCCCTCCAACGGGGACACATAGAAAAGCTAAAGCATGTTCATTTCAAAAATTCAAAAATGTATTATTCATTTATAAGTGCCAATCAGAAGGATGATGTAAAAATAGAGAAATGTAGACGCAGGGCAAACAACCCCAACAATTAACGCTGGAGGGGTAGTGAATGAGCAGTGTATTGAACATTTACTGCTTAATAAAAATACCTATTAGTTTTCTAGGTCAGGGGTCAGGGGGACCAATACATTTTCTAGGTCAGGGGTCAGGGGGGCCCATTACTTTTCTTGGTCTGGGGTAGTCTTCTAGCTCAGGGGTCAGGGGTGCCCATTACTTTTCTTAGTCTGGGGTAGTCTTCTAGCTCAGGGGTGCCGATTAATTTTCTTGGTCTGGGGTAGTCTTCTAGCTCAGGGGTCAGGGGTGCCCATTATTTTTCTTGGTCTGGGGTAGTCTTCTAGCTCAGGGGTCAGTGGGGCCCATTAGTCTTCTAGGTCAGGGGTAAGGGGGACCCATTCGTTTTCTAGGTCAAGTGTTCTCTTCTAGATCAGGGGTAAGGGGTACCCATTAGTTTTCTAGGTCAGGTGTAGTCTTCTAGCTCCTGGGTCAGGGGTGCCCATTAGTTTTCTAGGTCAGGGGTGCCCATTAGTTTTCTGGGTCAGGGGTGCCCATTAGTTTTCTAGGTCAGGGGTGCCCATTACTTTTCTAGGTCAGGGGTGCCCATTAGTTTTCTAGGTCTGGGGTAGTCTTCTAGCTTCAGGGGGTTAGTGGGGCCCATTAGTCTTCTAGGTCAGGGTTTCTCTTCTAGGTCAGGGGTCAGAGTTGCCCATTAGTCTTCTCGGTGAGGGTTCAGGGGTGCCCATTAGTCTTCTAGGTTCAGCAGGCTTCATGCTGATTGGCCGGGAAGCCGTCTACCCAGCTAATCAGCAAGGAACCAGCTGTTCGGCTGGCTCGATGCTGATTGGCCAGGAAGCTGGGAGGTGGGTCATTACTCGCCACTCGGCTTCATGATTGCCCGGAACGCCGGCTCCATGTTCCCCTACGGCACTAGGGGTCCGAGGATATCTTCCTCTGACCAGAAGTTCCCCCAATCGGGGAAGGTATTGGCACATTTGGTACTCACCCAAATACTCGGTATCGGCACCAATACTGATACTAGTATTGGTATCGGTGCATCCATAGTTATTATTATTACCATGCATGCCCAGCTTTAAGGCCACAGGGAGGGTCAGTGTAGCCGATCTCCCAACTCTGAAAGCTGACGTGTCATCATATATCTGTTCTGTAGTAAAAAGTTCAGTAAATGGTCGTAAATTCCACAGTGTGTCATCATGTCTCTGTGTAAACAGCAGCCACTGCAATAAATCAGCACTGTTTATTACATAAAAGCTAACAAAAGTCGGAAAATAACTGTTACTATGATGCGTCCCATACCTACCCCCCCTCCCCCCGTAATCAGACTGCAACATAGCGCTTATGCGGCAAGTCACAAGGCGAGAGGCTGCAGCAGGGGGCTGATCTGTGTCAGACATTTATGAACACAGCCAGCAACTGTACAGGCAACCAGGATTTACATGACTGTCATCTCATTCCAGGAAGGAGGTGGGGACCCTGGATGATGTCTGAACAAAGATGGCACCCTCTTTCTGGAGAGAAAAGCAGATGAAGGCATTGTCTGGGGGGGTTACAGTGATCTCTGTGAGAGGTAATAATTACCTGGAGCACTGAACATTAAAGCTATATCTGAGGCTAGGTCCTCTTTTTTTTTTAAATGTAACTAGAATAAGGAGCTAAATTTGTTTCTTGTAATCTTCTGCAGAGCACAATTCAAGGTAGTGAGTGAGGAGTCACCACCATGAATCAGGCTCAGATATAATGCACATGACTATCACCACAACACTGTGAACGTGCTTAGTGCCTAAAAGAAGGAAATGACAGGCAAAGCAGATTCTCTCTGTGATCCTGGATGGAGCTAGGAATGCGAGTGGGGTGGCTTTGTCCTTGGTGTCCCTAGTAGGTTTGAGGAGACATTGGGGAGTCCACCTGAAGCCAAACTTCAAGTAAAAGCTGGATTTGGCCTTTAAAGGGAAGCTATGTAAGGAAGAGATTTGTGTGCCCCTCATAGAGGCCAATGAACTGTGCGTGGTAGAAAACATTACAGCCTATTCACAGCATAGTATTAAAATGACCAAGCTTAGTCAAGAACTGAGTGGCACCCAGGGCCGGATTTCCCACAAGGCCAACCAAGGCTCGACCTCTGGGCAGCAAGGAGTAGAGGGGCAGCAAGGAGTAGAGGGGCAGCAAGGAGTAGAGGGGCAGCAAGGAGTAGAGGGGCAGCAGGGAGTAGAGGGGCAGCAGGGAGCAGAGAGTCATGGACAGATTTGGCCGCTGTCACCGTGTCATTAACTTGAATGGGCACAGCGGCCGCATCTGAGAAGACGCATCTGGGATTCCTGCCGCAAGGATCCGTAGATTCTTTGCACATGAATCTCCAGCTGCAGCGTGAACTTCGAGGGCATGAGGCCTCAAGCTTTACCCGCTCTAGAATATTATCAAACAATATTTCATAGTTACCTAATGAATAGAAGAAAATGTTTTAAAATGTTCTTTATTTTAGCCCTGACCCTTATAAATAACAAAAGAAACTACTGTATGTACAAACCGCTATGCATTCTCCTTAAAGCAAACCTGTCACACCCATTAATGCGAAATTTTGTGGGTTTTTTTTGGGGCTCTTTGATTGTTGACAAGGCCAGGGGTCCAAGGTTCAGGTGCAAAGGAACAAGGTGTTACCATGCAATGTAACAGGTAGGAACAGGCCGATATTATAAATGATCTGTACAGTTGCTCATGATATCTGGAATGTACTTTTGTCTTTGTGTTTCCGCTCCACAGGTCAGTAATCAGGGTGTTGCGCAGTCACATGAATTGCACTTTCCGTTTTACCACCAGGGAAGCAGTTGGCGACGGTGAGATCATCACACCCGAAATCCCAGGTCGGCACACCTTCTGCAGCCATCATGGAGTATGCCAGTCCTTCTGCTTCATTTATTATAGATTGCTGAAAAGTCGGCACTCCTTACCTGCAACATTTTTTATTCAGTGACTCATTGCGCAGCGAGAAAAGGATGAGGATGGAAGGAGCGTAGATTGCACAAATCGCAGCCCAAATTATTTTGATTTGGATAGAGGCCATTGTTTGATTTTTATTTCTGCCTTTGTCTCCATCGCGGACAATCCCTCCAACGGGGACACATAGAAAAGCTAAAGCATGTTCATTTCAAAAATTCAAAAATGTATTATTCATTTATAAGTGCCAATCAGAAGGATGATGTAAAAATAGAGAAATGTAGACGCAGGGCAAACAACCCCAACAATTAACGCTGGAGGGGTAGTGAATGAGCAGTGTATTGAACATTTACTGCTTAATAAAAATACCTATTAGTTTTCTAGGTCAGGGGTCAGGGGGACCAATACATTTTCTAGGTCAGGGGTCAGGGGGGCCCATTACTTTTCTTGGTCTGGGGTAGTCTTCTAGCTCAGGGGTCAGGGGTGCCCATTACTTTTCTTAGTCTGGGGTAGTCTTCTAGCTCAGGGGTGCCGATTAATTTTCTTGGTCTGGGGTAGTCTTCTAGCTCAGGGGTCAGGGGTGCCCATTATTTTTCTTGGTCTGGGGTAGTCTTCTAGCTCAGGGGTCAGCGGGGCCCATTAGTCTTCTAGGTCAGGGGTAAGGGGGACCCATTTGTTTTCTAGGTCAAGTGTTCTCTTCTAGGTCAGGGGTAAGGGGTACCCATTAGTTTTCTAGGTCAGGTGTAGTCTTCTAGCTCCTGGGTCAGGGGTGCCCATTAGTTTTCTAGGTCAGGGGTGCCCATTAGTTTTCTGGGTCAGGGGTGCCCATTAGTTTTCTAGGTCAGGGGTGCCCATTACTTTTCTTGGTCTGGGGTAGTCTTCTAGCTCAGGGGTCAGGGGTGCCCATTACTTTTCTTGGTCTGGGGTAGTCTTCTAGCTCAGGGGTGCCCATTATTTTTCTTGGTCTGGGGTAGTCTTCTAGCTCAGGGGTCAGTGGGGCCCATTAGTCTTCTAGGTCAGGGGTAAGGGGGACCCATTCGTTTTCTAGGTCAAGTGTTCTCTTCTAGATCAGGGGTAAGGGGTACCCATTAGTTTTCTAGGTCAGGTGTAGTCTTCTAGCTCCTGGGTCAGGGGTGCCCATTAGTTTTCTAGGTCAGGGGTGCCCATTAGTTTTCTAGGTCAGGGGTGCCCATTAGTTTTCTAGGTCTGGGGTAGTCTTCTAGCTTCAGGGGGTTAGTGGGGCCCATTAGTCTTCTAGGTCAGGGTTTCTCTTCTAGGTCAGGGGTCAGAGTTGCCCATTAGTCTTCTCGGTGAGGGTTCAGGGGTGCCCATTAGTCTTCTAGGTTCAGCAGGCTTCATGCTGATTGGCCGGGAAGCCGTCTACCCAGCTAATCAGCAAGGAACCAGCTGTTCGGCTGGCTCGATGCTGATTGGCCAGGAAGCTGGGAGGTGGGTCATTACTCGCCACTCGGCTTCATGATTGCCCGGAACGCCGGCTCCATGTTCCCCTACGGCACTAGGGGTCCGAGGATATCTTCCTCTGACCAGAAGTTCCCCCAATCGGGGAAGGTATTGGCACATTTGGTACTCACCCAAATACTCGGTATCGGCACCAATACTGATACTAGTATTGGTATCGGTGCATCCATAGTTATTATTATTACCATGCATGCCCAGCTTTAAGGCCACAGGGAGGGTCAGTGTAGCCGATCTCCCAACTCTGAAAGCTGACGTGTCATCATATATCTGTTCTGTAGTAAAAAGTTCAGTAAATGGTCGTAAATTCCACAGTGTGTCATCATGTCTCTGTGTAAACAGCAGCCACTGCAATAAATCAGCACTGTTTATTACATAAAAGCTAACAAAAGTCGGAAAATAACTGTTACTATGATGCGTCCCATACCTACCCCCCCTCCCCCCGTAATCAGACTGCAACATAGCGCTTATGCGGCAAGTCACAAGGCGAGAGGCTGCAGCAGGGGGCTGATCTGTGTCAGACATTTATGAACACAGCCAGCAACTGTACAGGCAACCAGGATTTACATGACTGTCATCTCATTCCAGGAAGGAGGTGGGGACCCTGGATGATGTCTGAACAAAGATGGCACCCTCTTTCTGGAGAGAAAAGCAGATGAAGGCATTGTCTGGGGGGGTTACAGTGATCTCTGTGAGAGGTAATAATTACCTGGAGCACTGAACATTAAAGCTATATCTGAGGCTAGGTCCTCTTTTTTTTTTAAATGTAACTAGAATAAGGAGCTAAATTTGTTTCTTGTAATCTTCTGCAGAGCACAATTCAAGGTAGTGAGTGAGGAGTCACCACCATGAATCAGGCTCAGATATAATGCACATGACTATCACCACAACACTGTGAACGTGCTTAGTGCCTAAAAGAAGGAAATGACAGGCAAAGCAGATTCTCTCTGTGATCCTGGATGGAGCTAGGAATGCGAGTGGGGTGGCTTTGTCCTTGGTGTCCCTAGTAGGTTTGAGGAGACATTGGGGAGTCCACCTGAAGCCAAACTTCAAGTAAAAGCTGGATTTGGCCTTTAAAGGGAAGCTATGTAAGGAAGAGATTTGTGTGCCCCTCATAGAGGCCAATGAACTGTGCGTGGTAGAAAACATTACAGCCTATTCACAGCATAGTATTAAAATGACCAAGCTTAGTCAAGAACTGAGTGGCACCCAGGGCCGGATTTCCCACAAGGCCAACCAAGGCTCGACCTCTGGGCAGCAAGGAGTAGAGGGGCAGCAAGGAGTAGAGGGGCAGCAAGGAGTAGAGGGGCAGCAAGGAGTAGAATATTAGCCTGAATGAAAATATATTTATAAAACAAAGTCCTTAGCATAAAAACTAAAGAATACATATATATACTGTATATTTATTTACCGATCAGCCATAACATTGTGACCACCTGCCTAATATTGAGCAGGTCCCACTTTTCCTGACCCGTCATGACATGGACTTCACTAGACCTCTGAAGGTATCCTGTGGTATCTGGCACCAAGCCGTCAGTAGCAGATCCTTTAAGTCCTGTTAGTTGCCAGGTGATCGGCCTCCATGGATCGGACTTGTTTTTCCAGCACATCCCACAGATGATCGATTGGATTGAGATCTGGAGAATTTGGAGGCCAAGTCATCACCTCAGACTCATTGTTGTGTTCCTCAAACCATTCTTCAACCATGTGTGCAGTTTGTCAGGGCGCATTTTGATGCTGAAAGAAGCCACTGCCATCAGGGAATACCGTCTCCATGAAGGGGTGTACTTGGTCAGGAACAATGTTTAGGACGGTGCTACGTGTCACAGTGACATCCACATGAATGGCAGGACCCGAAGTTTCCCAGCAGAACATTGGCCAAAGCATCACACTGCTTGCTCTAGCTTGCCTTCTTCCCATAGTGTATCCTGGTGCCATCTCTTCCCCAGGTAAGTGACAAACAGGCACCCGGCCATCCACGTGATGTAAAAGAAAACGTCATTCATCAGACCAGGCCACCTTCTTCCATCGCTCCGTGGTCCAGTTCTGAGGCGCACAAGCCCATTAGAGGCTCTTTAAGTTGTGTACATGCTTCAGCATGGACACCCTGACCGGTCTGCGCCTACACAGCCCCATACACAACAACCTGCGGTGCTCTGTGTGTTCAGACACCTTTCTATCTGAACCAACATTCACTTTTTTAGCAATTTGATTTCCAGTAGCTCTTCTATTGGATCGGACTACACAGGCCAGACTTCCCTCCCCACCAATGAGCCTTGGTCGCCCATGCCATCGAGGTGCCATTGTAATATATCCCCCCCCCCACTTCCAGGTGCCATTGTAATACATCCCCCCACTTCCAGGTGTCATTGTAATATATCCCCCCCACTTCCAGGTGTCATTGTAATATATCCCCCCCACTTCCAGGTGTCATTGTAATATATCCCCCCCACTTCCAGGTGTCATTGTAATATATCCCCCCCACTTCCAGGTGTCATTGTAATATATCCCCCCCACTTCCAGGTGTCATTGTAATATATCCCCCCCACTTCCAGGTGTCATTGTAATATATCCCCCCCACTTCCAGGTGTCATTGTAATATATCCCCCCCACTTCCAGGTGTCATTGTAATATATCCCCCCCACTTCCAGGTGTCATTGTAATATATCCCCCCCACTTCCAGGTGTCATTGTAATATATCCCCCCCACTTCCAGGTGTCATTGTAATATATCCCCCCCACTTCCAGGTGTCATTGTAATATATCCCCCCCACTTCCAGGTGCCATTGTAACCAGATAATCAATGTTATTCACTTCACCTCTCAGTGATCACAATGTTATGGCTGATCGGTGTATATATATATATACATGACACTGCACATTCCATTTGAGCTTCCATCAGTCACATGTAGAATTTCATGTGTCTAAATGTCATTCATCTGACTGCTAAACAAACATTGTGAAGAAGGAGCATTGTGTGTGCAGACCGGATGGGAGGATGAGACACATCGCACATACGCCAGTAACGCCACAGTCACTATGGATGGAAAACGTCAGATGAGTTCAGTACAAACTGAGTGATGAGAACAAAAAAGAAAGTTAAGTCAAAGCTTATTGAACAAAAAAAAAAGAATTAAACCGGAATGCGAGACACACAATGTTCCAGAAGGTGAACTATACATATGAAAAGGTCAGCCCACCCAACATGATATTTTAGATATGAGTTAATCCCTGGTTTCCTTTTAGTTATGAATACTCCAACAGCGAGATCTGCCGGCTATATCTCCCATCTCTGTTCCTGTCCATCTTTGTGTGTTCCAGCTCCTCCTCTTACATTATCCATTTGGCCTACAAGACTCTGCTCTCTCGTGGTTCTCCTCCTACTTATCTAAGCGCTCCTTTAGTGTCACCTACAACTCTAACTCCTCCCCTCCGCTTCCTCTTTCTGTAGGGGTCCCCCAAGGCTCTGTCCTTGGACCCCTTCTCTTCTCTATCTACACCTCCTCCCTTGGTCAACTAATAACCTCACATGGCTTCCAATACCATCTCTATGCAGATGACACTCAAATTTATCTTTCCACTCCACAACTCCCCCCCCTCAGTGTCCTCTCGTGTCAATGATCTACTAACTGATATATCTGTCTGGATGTCACAACATTTCTTAAAGCTCAACCTTTCAAAAACTGAGCTCTTGATATTTCCTCCACCCCCCGCCCCCGTGCACCTTCCCCCAACATTTCAGTTGAGATTGATAACACAACTATCCAGCCCTCCTCCCATGCCAAGGTGCTAGGTGTCATTCTTGACTCGGAGCTCACCTTTCTTCCCCACATCCAATCACTATCCAAATCCTGCCGCCTTCACCTTCGTAACATCTCCAAAATACACCCCTTCCTCACCAAGGAAACCGCAAAATTACTCATCCACTCACTTGTTATGTCTCGTCTTGACTATTGTAACTCCCTCTTCATTGGCCGACCTCTACACAGGCTCCTCCCCCCTTCAGTCTATCATGAATGCAGCTGCCAGACTCATCCACTTGACCAACCGCTCAGTGTCTGCAACCCCCCTCTGTCAATCCCTGCACTGGCTTCCACTCGCCCAGAGAATAAAATTCAAAATATTAACAACCGCGTACAAAGCCATCCACAACTCCGCCCCCGGATATATCTCAGACCTTGTCTCAAAATATCACCTTAACCATCCACTCCGCTCTTCCCTAGACCTCCTGCTTTCCAGCTCCCTAGTTAACTCCTCCCATACTCGCCTCCAGGACTTCTCTAGAGTCTCTCCCATCCTCTGGAACTCTTTACCCTAACATGTCCGTCTATCTCCCACCCTGACTGCCTTTAGGCGTTCCCTTAGACTCTTCTCTTCAGGGAAGCCTATCCCATCTCAACCTAACCACTGAACCATCACATTCTCAAACAATTCATCCCCACACAGCTACCTCCTCATGTATCATTTCCCCCTCCTCTTTCAGATTGTAAGCCCTCAGGGGCAGGGCCCTACTTACCATCTTGTCTTGAATTGTATTGTAATTGTAATGTTTTCCTTACATTGTAAAGCGCTGTGCAAACTGTTGGCGCTTTATAAATACGATGTAATAATAATAATAATAATTGTACAAAATGGGTTGGTGGAAACCCCTCATAATGGGTAGATCAGGTATACAGACCCGGGAACTCAGCTCAGGGATGCTGGGGGCCCCTCATAATGGGCACAGCAGGTGTACAGACCCGGGAACTCAGCACAGGGATGGCGGGAGCCCCTCATAATGGGCACAGCAGGTATACAGACCCGGGAACTCAGCACCGGGATGGTGGGAGCTCCTCTTAATGGGCACAGCTGGTGTACAGACCCAGGAACTCAGTGCAAAGATGGTGGAAACCCTTTATGTTGGGCAATTTAAAAGAAAAAAAAGTCATGTTGTCCATTTCAATGGTTCACTCGCAGTCCTACTTTTTTTCTTCTACTCTCCAAGTAAAAGCAGAAGTGTAATGGACGCATATAAGGCATTCCCTTGTTTCCACCCCCCCATCCCTCAATCAACATGCAATTAACCTTTTTCAATCAAATTATTTGGTCTTTCAGGCAAAACCTTTTTTGACATCATCACTGGGTCTGTCTGCCGCTCTTTGCGTCAAGTTTTGTGTGAGGGGCCGGTAGGCTCCTGTGAACATCACAGCTTTCTGCCTTGGTTATTTTTCAAAAGAATTATATGAAAGAAGACATCCTCGGGATCCCTTTAGACGTGTCAGTCACTCGGCGCTAAAGGCTTTAGCTGTGCAATGTAGACACTGGTTGATTTTGGTTGCAGGCACGTCTAAAGGGAGACGGAGATGTGTACTTTTACATAAAGCTCTTGGATAAAAATGATTTGTGGCTGAGAAAACTAACAGCTGTGAAATGGGGGCCAAAGAAGGCAAACAGTTGTAGCGCTCACCCCCGAAGGATCCGCTGGATGCCCGGTTCATCTGTAGTCTGTCTAGGGTATGTTCTTCAGCTGCCCAGCCATTAGCATTAACCGCCCTTCTTCTAGTGCTCATAAACTGATGTCCACTCCAGTAGTAAAATGCGAAGTAACGATTTATTGAACATCTTCACTGGGGAGAGAGGGTATAGGGGGTTCTAGGCTTCTAGGGGTAACTAACAAGAGCTCCAGAATCACCAGACCTGGTTGGCATATCAGTGTAGATCCACTTGGGAGGCAGCAGACAGCAACTAAAGTAGCAGCTAAGCAAAATGGATACAGATCCTCAAGCAGGAAAGACACCGACCATGCTCCTGAAGTCCTCTTAGTTCCAGGGTACTTCAAGAGCCTGCATTGGTCCCGGTTCTCTTCCTCTATTAGCATAACAGGCCTCCTTCATGTTGGAGGCCTCAGGGAAACCTTTGCCTCACACCAGCCCATGCCCACCCACAGGCCTCAGGCCTAGCCTGGAGTGCAGGCTGAACAGCACCCAGCCCTAATCCATGGCTGGTCCCGACTAGTCTGAGCACATGGCAAATCCCACTAGTATACCCTAACCCAGCATGCACCACTGGCTGAGAGAGAAACTCAGTGATTGGCTGCTGTACTGTACATACACTACAGTGCCTCTCATTGGCTGTCCCACAATATAACAGTCACACTCCACCCGCTGAGGGGTACAGGCAATGCCAGACACCTGATATTAACCAGATAATTGCCACTATAGATCCAGCTAGGCTGACTACAGCCCTGGCTATCACTAAATGTCTAGTAGCCACATCACAGAAGATTATGGGGGCTACACAATATTTGGTCCATATACCTTGCCGGCACTCCTTATCGAATATGCCAAAGATAACGGGTGCTTGTAATGACTGCGGATGGCTCGGCTCGAAATACAGTAACAAATGCAAATGTCACCAGCACTCCAACTTGAAGATTCACATCAGAGCAAATCCATTTTATTGAAAGATGTCAAGAAGACAAGCGCTTTCAGGGCCGCGCAGGGTCCCCTTCATCAGGCTCAATAATGACGTATCTCTCCAAAGGGTTATATTGCGGAAATGCAAATTTACAGGTAATTGAGATTATTCAGTTTCAAGTACAGAGGAGAAGACTTGCTACAAGTGTGGGGAAAAAAATGTAAAGCTGGAGTTCAGCTTTAACGTCTTGAACCTTTCATTATAGTTTTTTTTAATGGACAGTTTTTGGGGCCTTTCCGCACTATAACAAAAGATCGACGGTCATGTTTTTCTGATCCTTTTCAGATTTCACCGGCAAGTAACCGAAGTTCTCCATGGCATCTCCACAAACCTGTTCAATCTCTTTCACCGCTTTGAATGCCATCGTCATTCTCCACTTTTGGACAACTTGTGAGGATTGTCTCGAAAAAGTCATGAACCCCCTTTTCTGTATATCCTCGGAATGTGTAATGTTATGGATCCACCACTTTAGATTTTCAGACATTTTTAGACCGGCAAATTTATAAACCTCTTTGGCATTTTTAACAGGTTCCAGCGCCAGATCCTCGTGGCGTATAAGCATGTATCGCCCCCGCAGAGAAAGTCCAACAGCCGCGGCCAGTTTGTTAATGGCTACCTGTGCGTTGCAGATCTTTGCCATGGCCTGGTTAACAGTGATCTTGTTCTTTTGATTTCCCCCATTAAGAACAATTCGGTCCTCGATGCCAAGACCGAAATGTTTCCTGGATGCCACAACAGCTCGAGGATCTCTTACAAGGTGGATAATTCGTAGGTCAAGAGCAGGATCTCGGAAAAGCGGAAGAAGGACGGATAAGTTGAGGATGCGGACTGTTTTCATCACCACGTGACTGTATTTGGTACATGCCTCGGCCATTTTATCCAAGGTAGTGTTTTTACAACGGTACAAGCATGTGAGACGATCAAAACCTTCAGCTGGGATGTAGCCAGAACAAGATGGCGGAGAACACAAAGCTCGGCTTTCCGCAAAGAAACCCATTTCAGAAATCGACTTCCCACCTCTGGGAAGGTAATGCTTCAGCGGAGACACATCGCAAGTAAAAAGCGACCGGAAGAGGTCCCTGACCAGGTAGTGAAGCAGCTCCACACTCTCCTGCTTAAACCTCATCCAGACAGAAAATCCAGGCTCAAAGAGGTAGAAGACATCTTCGTGGTGGTTGAAGATCTGCCCGAGGAACGAAGAACCAGAGCGCCAGGAGGATATGATGAGGAGGTGCACAGGTCTCTTCTGGTGTTTATGGGAAGAGGAGTCGTAGGAAAAGCGATTGATGTAGACAAACTGGCAGAGGAAGAAAAGTAGGAAGAACAAGAGGAAGAAGAAGAAAAAGGAGCGAACGGACATTATCTACCTGAACCTAGGAGTGAGAAAAGAACAAGGAAAAATTCAATAGAACAATAAAAAGTAGGGTGGCTTCGAACATAAAACAATCATAAATACATTGAGGAAAAGAAGGTGAAGGTTCTTCTTCATCCAGATCATGGTATAGCTAGTACTAGTTAGTCACATTCAGGTGGACTTGTTCTGTAAAGTCGAAGAACAGGTTTAAGCAGTTTTTTCCAGTTTTATTGATTATCAGAAACATACCACAGCAGTTATAGACACATGGGTAACCTATTCAGCTCGATCCAACACCATAAAATGTGTCAAGCAGGATGGTAATTGTCTCCCTACATTCAAGGACAATGAGGAGCACATTTTGGACAGGGAGGATAACTGGTTTACAAAAGGCTTGAAATAACTGGAACAACAATCCCTAAATTAGGAGTGGGGGCCTTCCACACCATCCGTCACCCACCTATAATACTGTTTTAATCTATCTACATTGGAAATTTGACAACAATGCACACCTTTAGAATTGTAACTCGAATGTTTGGCACATGTCCCAGGCACTGTGGTGCCGTAGGATCAAATTATGTTAGAAGAACAGGGTGGCTTTGCAAACTTTCACTCCTCCCATTCTGTTCTTCGCCAACCGTCATCTGCCTTGACTCATTCCACAGTGATTGGGTTGAGGTGACTGAGTTACCATTAGACATGTAAGCTGCGGAAAAATTCAATTAGGATATTTCATTATTTCGGAATTCGCATCTGAAATTAAATTTTGTTCGGGTTTTGGATTCGAACGAAAGCCGAATTTTGTTAGTTTCGGATGAGTTTATGAATATTCGTTGTGAGTAAAACAGAAAACCCTATACAGATATTAATACTAAAGCTGAATCTCATACACCCGAATGGCATTCGGGAGCTCCTGAATGCAATTCGGAAACTCGGAACCCGAATGCCATTCCGGTCTGGGAGCCATATACATATATTACTAAAGCTGAGGATCCCAGACCCGAAAGGCATTGAGGAGCTCCCAAATGCAATTCGGAAATTCAGAACAAGAATGCCATTCGGGTCTGGGAGGCTCAGCTTTAGTAATATATGTATATGGCTCTCAGACCCGAATGGCATTCGTGTTACTAATTTCCAAATTGCATTTGGGAGCTCCTCAATGCCTTTTGGGTCTGGGAGCCATATACATATAATACTAAAGCTGAATCTCCTAGACCCGAATGGCATTCGGGAGCTCCCGAATGCAATTCAGAAATTTGGATTCTGAATGCCATTCGGGTCTAGCAGCCTCAGCTTTCGTATTATATGGATATACTGTGTATGGCTCCCATGTTGCCATAACAAAACTTTGTGTTCAGACCCCTTCGGATGAATGAAACCGAAAAACACATCTGATTGGCCAGAAAATGTCCAATTCAGTTTCGTTTTTGAACGAAATTCAGACAGGATCCCAAATTCGGAAATGGAAATTTGGATTCGGACACATTCAGATGCATTGGGATTCAGAAATTCGGAATTTCCAAATGTCCGAATTGTGGAAAATTCATCCAAATTTTGATTCGGAACGAAATGAATCGCACATGTCTAGTTAGCAGTGTGGCTATACATATTGGGGTATGTTCATTAGAACTGAGGGAGCTCCTTGGATGAGCAGCAAAACGTCTTCAACATTACAGAACATGTCCAGTTGATTGTGACTGCGCTAAGTCATCCAGACTACAAGAGATACAGTGCATGGCGGGCATGTGGATGGGAACTACGTATAACACTGCTGTATCACCCTGCACCATGATGACCCACCCTATAGGAATATAAGGGGGTGGAACTAAGGGGTGGAACTTACCCAATGGCCAAAGACAGGCTGACATCTTTGGAAGATTGCTGCTTGAGGAATTCAGTACATCTCTCTAATACAGGCATATTTCTCCATGTTTTTCTCTTTTCCAAGTACAGAAGTAAACCTGTTGATCTGCCACAAATCCAGTGAGCTCCTAACTTCCTATAGTGCCTCTGTTGTACTAAAAATCTAAGCAAGTTGTCAGCCCTACTAGAATACAGAACCCCCCTCCCCATCTCTATAACCTTAGGGGAGAGGGGTGTTCTGTAGTCCAATAAGGGGGAACTTAGGCATGCCTGACAACACTACTTGGGATTTCAGTGCAGTGCTGTCAGAATTTTAAAAGAGACAAAACCTGGTAAATAATTTGCATGTACTGAATATGTTTTTGCCCAGACATAGGCTGTAGGTATAGGGTGAAAGGGCTAAGGAGGAAACCAGGACAAGCATGACAAATACAAACAAAAAACTGTTTCGGGATGGAGATATTTAGAGCAGAAGGAAACTTAGGAAATGCCTAGTGACAATTAATAACTGGGAAAGCAAATATTTTAACAAGAAGAGTCACTATGACAGCAAAGTGGAGACGAACAAGGGTGAAACTTATATATATATATATACACAGTATATACAGTATATATGTGTAATTATATATTAATGAATACAGGAGTTGCTTTTATATTTGCCTGCAGTTCTGCTTTAATATTCGGGTTTCTACTTAAAATGCATTTTTTTGCACTGAAGCACATTTTTTTTTTGTTTTAAATGGGCAAAGTTCGGACAGGCTTTTTAGGTATAAAGAGGACAAAGGGTACAATGGATGATGAGAATTACAATCCCAAAACCTTTTTTACAACAAATTTGAAGTTGGGAAGGGTAAAACTCCTGTCATTTTTTTTTTGTCATCAGTGTCCCATTGGGGAGATTTCCTTTTACATCCTGTCCTGTCGGCACAGCAGGAAGTGAAAGAATATCTCCCCAAAAGGAACAGGAAGATTTCCCCCCCCCCCCTATTTCTATTGGATTTGCCATCAGTTTTAGACCTGGTGATATGGTCACCAGAACCAACATAAAGACTGGTGTCCCCTAGTGGGGACACCAACAGTGATAAGAACCTGACAGTGGGTCTAAACCCCCCAATTTAAGCTGTTTTTTAAGTCTATCCAGACTTTAAAAAATGTTGGCTTTTGATAGACTTTAAAGTGAACTTTACCTTCAAAGGTGACTTCAAGCATTGCGGAATCACCAAAACCTGACAGTTGAGCTGTGCAAATATCAGCCATAGCTTTTGTGGTCAGTCTCTGGCCCTCCTTCTCCCTCCCCATGGGCTTTCCTATTGGCCAACAAGTGCAGCACGTGACTTCACCGGGCAATAGGAAAAGTTTGAGGAGTGGGAGACATTCCATGGCATCAACCACAGAATGTGCGGTTTTAACTTCGTTAAAAGAAAGCTCGGGATTATAAAGAAAATGAGGGACTTTGAAGATATTTGGAAACTGGGTCCATCACGGAAGCCTAAGGTGAGCTTGCAGTTTCACATTAAACAATAATAAAAGGCAAGGGGGTAATGTAATGGTAAGGTGTGAAGAGAAGCAGCTTAATTAGGTCAAGTCTTGTTTTCAATATCACTTAAAAAAATATGTCATCCGAGTAATTAAAATCCAGAATAAATTACTGCCTGTAGCGTGAAAAATTGTCGAAAAATTTTAATTACAAAAGCTCGGATTACCATAATTTATGTCTCCTAGGCTTACACACTCCCTACCAGGAGACTCAGATTTTGCACTGCTATTTGTTTAAATAATCCAAAAGCACTAAAGTTTGAGAATGTAAAAAAAACCCCCACAGATACAACATAATAGGAATAAGCATAATTTTGGCAAATTTTTGAATTTTTGCCAATTGCATGGGAGTCAATGAAGAAGCTACATTAAGGTGACCTTTATACAGGTGCAATGGGCTGTAAATGGTTCCCGACGGTTGTTTATATGCTTTTTTTTGCTTTTCTTGTGCAGCCGGTGAAAAAAGTAAAACGAACAAAAAAAAAAAAGGCATAGCAACAGTACACAATTAACACCATATTAGGGATAAGCAACATTTTGCCAAATTTTTGCCAAGAGTCTATGGAGAAGCTACATTAAGGTGGCCTTTATACAGGTGCAATAGGCTGTAAATGGGTTTTTTTGCTTTTCTTGTACTGTCGATGAAAAAGTATAACGAAAAAAAAAAGGCACAGCAACAGTTCACAATTTGCAAAGCTGTTAATTTAAGTTTTTTAGAACTTTTTTTTTGTCAAACAATCCACCCAGCAATAAAACCGACACTTCTGCAAAGAACTAAAACCGCCTAGGAAGCATTTACAATATGTTATAAACATTATAATGATTTTCATTGTCAATAGATCTTGCTCAAAATTGTTTAAAAAAATTGAGAATAAAAAGAATACAGCATGCACCCATCAAACACTGCTAATGAGACTATAGAAGGATTGGGGTTTTGCAGGGATATTCTATTTAAAACAGAAGGAATAAATCATTTCTATACCTTGAGTGAATGTCTTGTGTGGAGAGAACGGCAGGTTTCTGTTTACTGAAGAACAACACCAGGTTGTATCAGCTACGGAGAGATTTATCAGTAAAAGGCATAAGATACACATACATAAAAAGGTTACAGTCCTCCACAGATGCCTGTCACTTAACTATTTGCTCTTGTAAAGCCGAGGAAGATCTGAACTGCAAAATCTCTGTGGCAAACCAAGCGGCATAAATAAATACTTCCAGAACCAAGTCAGTTTTTTTTTCAGCTGCCTCTGCAGAGGGCAAGAAAGGACACTGGAGCCTCAGTGACTACACTCATTTCTTCACTGTCTCTATGGAGGGAGCCACAGGCTGCGACTTCAGGCACGGTGGCTAGATGGGACTTGTAGGTAACGCCACAAAGATATGGGTGTCTGTGACCTCTCACGGGGAGTGACAGGCACACGATCAACAGGCATTTTCTGTACACACTGAAAAAAAATTTCAAAGTTCATGCGGCCATCACATCAAGGACTTGTAAGCTGCAATATAATACATTTTTGCCTTTGGGTTTAAATACACATTAGGATGATTGCCGGCCTGCCCCTCACCCCCGCCCTCCCCTTCCAAATATTTGCTAAGATTAATTTAAAAAAAACCCAAAAGGTCTCTTTTACTTGCTTGAATCTGCGATCACGTCACTTCTGGACTGCAGAAGAGGAGGGTCCTTCTTTGGCCGTCCGACTCCGGAAGGCTGCAGAAGCATGATGACGTCTTGGCAAGGAGGGGCGGCAACAAGACTGGTCGGAGGCAGGACTGGACTTCCTCGCTGGATCACTGGCCCCCACTCCTGGTGCTATATGTGGTTGTGTGATGGTGGACCCGGGTAAATAAAAAAATTAGGTTAAAAGGATTTTATTTTAAACAAAAATTGTAAAAAAACAAAACGGGGACTTTTTGTCTTTTGGGTGATTTTCAATCATGACTTCATTTTTTTTTAGCAATTTTCCAAAATATAGAAAACGCTATCAGATTATCTTTCTGTGACGAGATCAGTCAAAATAATGAGTCACCTCCCCTTCAAAATTCATATTTCTCTTTTCATCCGTTGTGTGATTATTAATAGAGTTATAGTTAAAGTTAATAGAAAACAAGAATAAAATAAAAGCGGGCCAGTTTGTAATGAATAGTTTTCAATGAAAAATCCCAATATTGCCATCAACAACGGACAGCCGATTGTAAAGTAAAGATCTTGTTCAAACAAAAAAAAAGTACACATAAGGAGGGAGTATGAGCTAAACATTCACATCCAGGGAATATAAAAGTTTCATGTGACAAGTCCTTCAAGTTGATGAGGTTTATTATTAATTTGAAGAAATCCTGGATGGAAGAGTCCCAAACTGATATATTCAGAATACAGGAAGAATTAGAAAGATGTTAAAGAATTGAAACCACCTTACATATTTTGATAAGATCACCCAAACTAGAAAAACTACATTTTTTGCACAGTCCTTTAATCCCAACGTTCTACCACAAAAAGGCTTCATCGTAGTAGTCAATAAGCCTAACAAGACAAGGACTAACAAGATGAGGGTTTGAAAGAAGACAATTATGAAGAATTCATATCTCATAATCTGAGATCCAGTTCACCACCTTCCGCTATTAATGAACGAGTCAACTTCTCAGATACTCATGGGGAAACTTCTGCTACGTCAGCCTCTTCGTCAGGTTCTCCACCAGGATTACTGGATAGGAAAAAATACATTTATGCATACATTTTCTGATGATATCACACAGGGGCGTCCCGAGGCTGGGTGACACCCCAAGCGGTTACCGGGTGTCACCCTGCTGACTCGCCGAGATGTCACCGCGCATGCGGCAATCTTCTGATACCTGCCAGCGCCCATCTTGGTGATGGACGCCGGCAGAGAGAGGACGGGACAATCGCCCGGCGGGTCCCCTCCTCTCTCTCCTGATAAGGTATGCCGCTGGGTCCCCTCCTCTCTCTCCTGATACTGTCGGGCGTTCGGTCCATGACCGAGCGCCCGACTCAATCACACACAAAAAACGGAAAAAAATTAGGGCTATAGTACCGATACTTTTCCAGCTCCGAGACTAGACTACAGAAAAATTCAAAAGTTAGGAGGCGGCTGTCATTTGTAAGGAGCACACGGAGCTCCCGGGATTTGTACATCTCTGTTATAATATATGATTTTTAAAAAATAAATATATATAAGGGATGCACCGATACCATTTTTGCAAGTACAAGTACTGATACTTGCCTAACTACTCACAGATACAAGTACTGGGACATTTTTGTTTAGTGTCATGTGACAGTTTTTCTAAAACAATACAGACTAATGATTTCAGGACAGTGGTGGAGCGCCAGAGCCAGGTCCCAGCTGCAACCGCTGCAACCCTGGTAGTTCTCATGAAAATGCCAAGTATCTGCACTGGTATGTGAACAGCATCGGTGCATCCCTAGAAAAAAATTCTCACATCAGTAATACAAACACAAAAAGATCCAGTTCAGCACCTTCCACTAATACTGAACAAGTCAACTTCTCAGATACTCATGGGGAAAACTTCTGCTACGTCAGCCTCTTTGCAAGTTCTCCACCAGGATCACTGGACAGGAGCAAGAAACTTATGGATACATTTTTATGATGATATCACACAAAGAGAGGGGGAAAAAATTCTCACATCAATAATACAAACACACAAAGATCCAGTTCAGCACCTTCCACTAATAATGAACGAGTCACCTTCTCAGATACTCATGTGGAAACTTCTGCTACGTCAGCCTCTTCGTCAAGTTCTCCACCAGGATCATTGGAAAGGAAAAAGGAAACTTATGGATACATTTTCTGATGATATCACACAAAGAGAGGGGGAAGAAATTCATACAAACACACAAGAAAAGGAAAAACTTGAGACGAGGTGGACGGAAGGGGAATGGAACTAGACGGCCTGACAATGGTTTGCACACTACGGATATTTGTCAAGTACTGATTTGACACAAGCACAGATTATTGTTTCATATATGGACCGAACTTTGCACCTTCATATCATTTTGATATATTTACCATTTGATAGATTCGTTTTGTAAGTCAGTTCACATTGAGGAAGCATTACGATACTAGTGATTTAGGAGCTCTTGCCGTTAATCACTTTTCAGATTGCACTGAAAATATTGATTCATTAAGTTTGAATGCTTTGAATTGTAAAGATTTTGCTATAATACAAAATTTATCACCACTAGATATAGTTAAATGTCAAGGTGTTAATTTATTATTATTGTTATTATTATTATTCTTATACAGGATTTATAGAGCGCCTACAGTTTGAGCAGCACTTTACCATATAAGGAGGACATTACAATTACAACACAATTCAAGACAAGATGGTAAGGAGAGCCCCGCCCCTAAGGGCTTACAATCTCACATTGTATATGTTTTTCTTTTGAATTGAAAGATTGTTTCTTTATATGTTTAGAATCCACATTCACTCAGACCGAGCGCAACTTACCTGCTACACCATATACTCACTTTAACACATAGTTGCGGCTGGTCTTACTAGTTAATTAGACACTCGGTCCTAGCGCAGTGAGCATGTAGAGCACAAACTAGTTTCCGTAGCTGAGGCAATATAATCAGATATCAAAAAGAATAGGGATCGGCCGAATGTACTTGTGTACAGTTAATGGAATGTTTGCCAAACTGCGCGGATTTGAATGGTAATCCGAACCCTATTGAAGTCAATGGGAGCCAAATCTTTAAAATAAGTTATCTCCAATTTCAAGTGTAATAGGCAAAGAGTTGTCAAACAAAGGCAATGGGGAGCTAGGAACTGCCCCCGGGGACCTGTACAATGCAAAAAGAAATGTAGACAAATTCTGTTTGGTGGGGGAGCAGAAGGAAAAAAAATCCCATCTGCAGGAAATGGAATGCTGCTGTTTTTTTTATACAGCATGGGGACCCCAAAAATCTATACTATACCCTCATCAGGGGTCTTTTATATTATGAGTTTTGCTTATAACCAAAAATAAAATAAAAATAAGCCTGCAGCAAAATGTAATTTAACACGAGTGGCTTTTTTTTTTTCTTTTTAGAAAATGTCACTTTTGTTACAGAAAACAAATATGTGCTCCCCCCCAAAATCAATACCAGACCCTTATCCTTGATTAGGATATTAAAGGATGACCCTGCACCAAAAAAATCTAAGCATGCAGCTTGGCAAGCCAGGAAAGGAAAGCTGATCGGTTGCCATGGACAGCTACTCCAGTTTTTATGAATTCCCGCCATATAATCATACATTCATAAACACACATATCACGCACTCATAAAAACACACTACAAACTCATAAAACACACCCACACGCATAAAAACACAGATTGCACATATCACACACGCTCATAAAAACACACACATCACACACATTCATAAAAACACACACATCACACACACACTTACAGGGTTATTCACAAAAGGGTGAAGAGTTTTGGAGAAGACAGGAGAAGGGAACAATCTAGGTTCTCAACTGGTGGGTCATGACCCAAACGTGGGTCGCGACCGCGTGTTCGGTGGGTCACTGCATGCCTTCCACTTTTCTAGGTGAGAGGCTCCTCAACCTCCCCCTAGCGCAGCACTGTCCATTCTCACACCGAGCAGTCATTCAAAATATGCTGCCCAGCACCAAGTGCCGACTTGGTGTGGGCTGGGGGTATGGCTGTTAGGGATCTCCATACATCCTTGCATTGCTTATAGCTCCCTCCTGTGTCCTGTAGAGGTGCCTGCATGGAAGTGACATCACATTCTAGCTCCCGACACCTCTACAGGCGCACAAGGTAGCTGTACAAGCAATGCACATATGGATGGAGGTCCATCACAGCAGCCCACACTGCCATGCATTCCATTGCAGTGCAACTTAGGTCGCCACCTAATGACCGAGGACAAATGTGGGTCCTGAGGTAACACAGGTTGAGAACCACTCAAGGACAACATAGCTGAACTGGAAAGTGAGCTGAATTGGGGAATTTTTCCAAAGCAGCTATTTTGTCCTAGATCAGGCGGCCCCTTTATTCCATTTTGGTATATTTAGCTCGCTGTGCACACATGATTACCTATTAGCCCGAGTCTGCTGAGCCGAGCTCCCTGACACCTTTCTGGTGGATTCTGGTGGTTGAAGTGCTTTGTATTACATCAAAGAATATTAGTTTACACAGCCTGCTGTACTACACTGTTTTGCAAAATACAGCAAGGTGAGCCAGGAGAGAGAGCGGGGAGAGACAGACAAGAGAGCGAGGAGAGACAGCCAGGGGATAGAGCAAGGAGAGACAGCCAAGAGAGCGAAGAGAGACAGCCAGGAGAAAAAACAAGGAATGACAGCCAGGAGAGAGAGAGAGTGAGGAAAGACAGCTAGGAGATAGAGGAGAGACAGCCAGGAGGATGAACAAGGAGAGACAGCCAGGAGAGATAGCAAGGAGAGACAGCCAGGAGAGATAGCAAGGAGAGACAGCCAGGAGAGAGAGAGCGAGGGAGGTTTTGTTCCCGTTGGTAGATCTTATGTAGCTCGTCATTTGAAAAGTAGATTTTAACACAAAATTTGTGGGCACCCCTGATCTAGATTGTTCCCTTCTCCTGCCTTCTCCAAACTCTTCACCCTTTTGTGAATAACCCTGTTAATAAAACACACACACACATCACACACTCAATAAAACACACACATATCACACACTCAATAAAACACATATTTAAAAGTTAATAATTAATAATAATTACAAAATTGCCCCTCTCCAGCTTCTGTTTTACAGTGAAGGGGCTGCATTCCTCGTGGTCCAGTGGAGGATCAGTGTGATCTACATCTCTGGCTGATGCAGACCTTACTGGTCACTTCTTCCTGTGAGCAGCAGCGATTAGTACGGTCTGAATCAGCAAGAGATGTAGATCACACTGATCCTCCACTGGACCACCATGGAATGATTTTAATTTAATATACTTTCGGTTTAACAATATATTAAATAGGACCTGGACACCTTCCAGGTTTAACGATGGGCGCTACCATTCACGGAGGCCATCTTTAATAATGTAAAATGACGCGGAGACTGGTGGGACACCGGAGGCCCGCAGCGGAGCAACCCAGGTGTGGACCCTGAGGGGAATTCTATTGAATTCAAGAAGACGTTCCAAGCGAGATGCCTTATCTGAAGAGGAGACTCAGAAGTCATTTTAGAGTGTGTGCCCACCCAAGTTGGAGCCATATTGTGGCTTTTTCAGTCAATTACAGAACATAGGTCATAATTAGCGATGAATTTCCGGTTCAGACCCAACTTGAATTTGGTCTGACTTTTGGCTATTTGGCATTCAGTGCATGGACAAATTATATAGGGCAGCTGCCCACCCATTCAGCTGAACCTCAGCCTAGGAGAAGATGCTACATTTAGCGGCAGCATTACTACTTCTGATAAATGTGACAACTTCCCATCCCTCATGGATCACTAGCAAGACTGCGGCCTCCAGTGTCCAAGCAACCAGTGACGCATCCCTGCCGGACTATTTAGCAGTCAGCTGGGAGATTTCCCCGGCTAACAGCTGAATGCAAACAAGCGGGGATGCTGATGACATCATTGACTAAATATGGGCAGCTGGACGCATTTTGTCCACCTGGACATCCCCAGGATCAATCCTGGTGACATCCAGATGGCCAATTTGCAGAAATGTCACCAGCTCACCAATGTTTCAATGAAATAAGCAAAAGTCCATTGGTCCATTTGGTCATTCTGAGCTTGATGAAGAGGACCCTGCGTAGCCCCGAAAGCACTAGTTTTTGAATGGCGATGTTCCTTCAATAAATTGACTTTTGCTTATTTCATTGAAACATTGGTGTGCTGGTGACATTTCTACAAATTCAGTTTATTCACGGTGCCATCTGTGGTCACTGCAAGCACCCACCTGTCTACCAGGTTACTCTTGTCCGGTAAGGAGTGCAACTAGACATTTGTTCTATTACAATCCAGATGGCCAAAACACGTCATGTGGGGCAAGTCACTTATGACATCACTACATATTGAGGGGTGGGGCCATACACATAGCAGTAGCAAGCAACTGGTGGTACCGCTCCCCTGAACACTTATGAGCTGTATACTCGTTGATGCTGGGTATAGCTTTAGTTTCGTTATGACGAATGATTAAGAAAAGATTCATGTCACCTTTTCCTTGAAGAAAGTTTTAGGCATAATACCTTAAAGTGACATTAAACCCTCAGATTTTTTAACATAAACCAATACTGTAATGTGTGCCTTACTGTAATCCATGGTTGTTTCTCATGCTTGGGGAGAACTTCCCTTTGCAGCTGACTGCCTCTTCCTGTAGTGCTGGCTCAGGTTACAAACGTACACACAGACACCATGTATCCATTCCAGAGACAAGGCAGTCTGCTGCAAAACAGAAGTTCTGCCCAGCATGAGAACAGATACAGATTTAAAAGGAAGAGCAGCAAAGAGAAGGGAAACAACCATGGATTACAGTAAGGCGCACATTACAGTATTGTTTTATGTTAAAAAATCTGAGGGTGTAATGTCACTTTAAGGTTTCCTCTTCATTTGGAGGGTGGATATCATCATTACCTAAAAGAATCCGCTTAATTCAGCGCAGTAGACCTTCTTAGTATTAAGGGGTCCTCCTCATCTGGAGAGTGCTTTCTTATCACAGAGGATGGATTCCATACAGAGTTCCCCAATGATTGGGACTTATTTTTTTGCTTTGGAATCTAGGGCGTGTGATTGATGCACACTACTGAATTATAGTGTTTGCACGATTGTGATTTTTATTTGCATACTTATTTAGCTTTGTATATATTTGTTTTTATTATTATATCCTGTTGGCTATTTTACAGCTGTTTGCACATTTATTTAGTTTAGGGCAGAGCATGTTTTACGTAACTATTATTATACCAAAAGTCTCTTCAGATGTTTATTAAAACCAAGAGTTGATTTGAATTACATACCTACAGATACCCCCCCTACCCCATCCATGACATAAGGGGGGAAGATATACATATGTACAGATGTAACCCAACCTTTGTTTTTTACATTAAAGGAGAATTATGAGGCGAGTGATTTTCACTCAGCCTCATAATCTGAGCCGACCTGTAACAATGAGACTGTCACAGGTCGGCTCAGTAGATCGGGAAGTGAGTGAACACATACCGGCGTTCGCTCACTTCTCGAACGTGTCACTGCAGAGAGCCGTGACAGGGGAGTGACTGGATTCTCCCCTCCCCTGTCCGATCCTCTAGCGTTGACTGGCGGAACGGACGGGGGAGGGGGCGGGTACAGCTGGCTCTGCCTCTAGATAGGCAGAGCAAGCTGTCACTCACGCAGCTGGGCGTATCCAGACATAATTGTCGGGATCCGTTTCAGCTGCGGCGTCTCAGTATACCGCAAGCTGCAGCTCGCGGCATACTGAGCTTTGGGTAACGGGAGGACGCTAGTTTGTGTCCATCCGTTACCCTAAGGAGAACTATGGGGAAAAGCCTTAACCCCATAGTTCTCCTTTAAAGCGTCTCTAAACCCAAAATCAAAATGTGATATATTGCAGTCTACTAGTCCTTAGATATGGTGGATGAGTTTACTGCATTTTCTTTTTTTAAACAGATTTCCCTTTATTTTCACCTGGTAATCCTGCAAATAACACACTTCTTGTCCCTGGGTGGCTAAACTCACTCCTCCTGTTATTTATGGAGAGAGCAATGGTTGTCACCCAGGCTAGACTTCAAACATGTCTACCTTTATCCATCCCCGATACATATGGCATGGTGGAACCAGTAGTTTACACAAAAAAAGTTAAGTTTGTTTTTTCTTCCAGTGCATCTCACAGGAAGTGACCAGGATGCTTAATTGCTGGCGAGATCAACAGATATTTTATGTTCTTACTCAAAATGTTCTTAGCTTGAAAATTAAAACTAATGCAGCCATCACGTCTAAGAAAGAGGAAGCTGCAATATAATACAGTTTAGTTGTTGGGTCTAGTTATTCTTTAAGGGTCTTCTGGCTGGCCCGGTGATGGCACGGTCCCTTAGGGCCCTGTCACACCATCAAGAGTGCGTTCGGCCTCTGGAACGCACTGGAACGCAACCCGGCCGGCTCACTTTGTTTTGGGGCAAGAGGGGGCGCGGCGGCGCATTGAACTCAATGGCACCGCAGCCACGCCCCCCACCCACGGTGCGATCGCTGGCACCCGAACGCGCGGCACAATAGTACCTGCGTTCCGGTCCAGTACGATCTGCAAAAAATGCTGCATGCACTATTTTTTGCAGATCGCTTTGGACCGGAACGCAATCTTGATGGTGTTGGGCCCTTACTCCTTTGGCAACAGTTGTTGGTCCTTACTCCTGCGCTGATGGGCACTTTGTATTGACACCAGAATGGGCTCAGAAGAAGTGGAATAAATGATTCTGGCTGTCATTCAACTTGGAAGAGGACTACTCTCTCCTGGAGAATCAAACCTTCTGCAGGGGACAGCACTGCTTTAAGATCTGTCTGAGAGCCAGATCCAGCTTCAGATCTCCACAGTGAACAAGAAAGATACTGTCAGGAAGCCTTTACAGGAGTGGTGCGCGAGCATCTGTGCATGTGCATGCGCTCCGGTGTGGTCCAAAGAGCCAGGCCTGGCCGCGCTCCTCTGCGCAGATGCGCATACTTGTTTGCTCGTAGACGCGGGTGTGTATGTGCTAAATATTCTGGCGCCAGATGGGCTATTTATGCTGTGACTTCCAGATGCTCTGTGCTGAGTGATCGGCAACTTCCTGCATACCAAGGTCCTGCATCCTGATCCTGCTTCCTGATAATGACCCAACTCGACCTGACCATTCTGCTGATCTTCTGTTCCCTCTGATCACGGCTTGTTCCTGACTCCACTTCTGCCGGCGGATCCTGTTCTGCGTTGCTCCCGCGTTCCTGACCGCGGCTTGTTTCTTGATTACGTTCCTGCCTGCTGTTTTGGTACCTTATCGTCCGCGTGGTTTGATTTGGCTTGCACCTGACCTTGGCTCTATCTGCACTACTTCCTCTGATGTGCATCTTCTGCATTGTCTTCACCCAGGAGGTTGTCATCAGGACCAGCAGTTCAGCAAGAAAGGCCTCCCTAGTCACTTCAAGCTCCATTAAGGTACATGACAGATACTTGGTGATTGCTCTTATAGTCTAAAATAAATGCTTGGGAAACAGGCCCCTATCCTTCAACTAAGGCTGAACTGCTTACTAATTACAATACATAGCAATCACCCAATGGTCAGTGGGAACCAACTGTACCATGTGATGGACATGGTACAAGTTTGTGTATTGACCAACATTTTGTAAAGGTTTCAACTGACCACATACAATGACTAAAATAAGAGTTAAGAGATATGTAAATGTAATACATTGCAGCTTCCTAGTCCCTAGATGTGGTGGCTGCATTAGAATTCACTTTTTAGGCTAAGAACATTTCAGCAAGTACAGAAATTACCTTTTGATCTATCCAAAAATGATGTGTCCTTGTCACTGCCCATGTGCTGAACTGAAAGCACAAACACTCTTCCTTTTGTAAAGTACTAGTCCCGTAATGGTTCCCTCCATACAGACAGGAAGTGTGTCATTCTTAGGACTTCCAGGTAAAAATTAAGGGGAAAATCCTAAAAACAGCAGCCACCAGATATATGGGCTAGTAAATTGCAATGTATTAAATGTTTGGAATTAGATACAAATGTTATAAGCTAAATTAATTCAAGCCGGCTTCTCTTGATGACCAGGGTATGGTAAGCAGAGCTGTCTGTCTTGTATCTATAGATAGAGTATCAGCCACTAATTTGTCCAAGTGCCCAGATTTTGCTGAAGCTAATCACAATTATATAATTTACTTATTATATTTAATGGACCTATTAATAACTCCTAATAACTAAGTTAAACTTTGATAAGCACCAGTTAGATCTGGGCGGTTGGCCAAATTAGTTCCCAACTATGTACCAGGACGTGACACATGGAGGAATGCCGAGCATTCACATGGCTATTTAACATGATTATCTACTTTCTTTTTACATATCATTATGCATATTTCTTTTCTTGTGTAGGCAATCGAGTACAACGCATTCCATAGTTGTTTACTAAAAAAAAGTGGTCACTCCATGGATTATGGAAGAGTGACAGCAGAAAAAAAGACCAAGTGGTCCATCAAGTCTGCCCTTTATATTTAACATTTGGATTTTTTTAATTTAGTTTCATTGGTTCCTTTTAAGCTTTTCTTCTGAGTATAGACCTATGCTTATCCCAGGCATGTTTAAATTCACTTACTTTTGATGGACGTACTACCTCTTTGTTCCAAGCATCGACTGATCTTTGGGGAAAATAATTCTTCCCGCGGGTGGAGTTGGCCTGGGGGAATCATAACCTCAAACTAGCAGGAGGAAAGTTCAAAACTAACCTTAGGAGGAAAGAGTGTTTGCTCTGTTGATGAACATCTGTTTGGGTTTCCAATCCCTGGGCAATCAGAAAATAAATTGGGATATATATAAAAGTCCCAAGGTAGAGTATTTCAAGTGACACTAAACTCAGGAGTTAAGCCTCAAAAATGCATTCAAGTACCTTAACTATTAACAAAAATGTATCTTATTGGTGTATCACTCGGCTGTAGATCCTCCAATCATCTCTGAATTGGTGCTGACACTGTCCTTCCTTCTGGAGGGGGGCTACTTTTGTTCCCCATGATCCCTGTGTTTTAAAGTAGTCACCGCTCCAAGCTCACTCCCGGGATGGACAACAATCTCAATACAAATTAGTAAACTAAACCTGAGATTGTAGTCCATCCCGGGAGTGAGCTTGGAGCGGTGACTACTTTACAACACACACAGGGACCATGGGGAACAAAGTAACCCCCCTCCAGAAGGAAGGACAGTGTCAGCACCAATTCAGAGATGATTGGAGGATCTATAGCCGAGTGATACACAAATAAGATAAATTTTTGTTAATAGGTAAGGTACTTGAAATCATTTTTAAGGTTTAACTCCTGAATTTAGTGTCACTTTCAGGTGCACCACTTGACTTGAGGAAGGCTTACAGAAAGCAAATGACTAAGGACAGTTAAGAAAAAGTTAACATCTGACTGGGTGCTTTGATCACCAGAGACATGATCCAGAGGGAAGAGACTAGCCCATAATAAAATGTATCTTAAGGGGTTGGCCAGTGCTATGGAATGTTTTGACTGCCAACAATCATATTCAGGAAGGAAGAGACAAGAAGCATCTGACAGGTTTGGCAAATGATACTGGTAGTGGAAAATTGAAGAGTTTACAGGAAGAGGTCCAAGACTTGTTGTCCCCCTCACTATAGCAAAGTGAGTAAAAAAAACAGTGGTACCGAGGGCAGACTTTTTTTTCACTCTGTGGGGGTGAGTAGAGGCACTGTGGCACAGAAATATTGTATACACTTACTTGTAATTTGAGTTTCTTTTAATTTGGGTTGACTGGCTCCACCAATATCTCTCTACCCAGAGGTAGTAGTGAACCCTCCCTGCTTGATCAATAAACATGACTCTTGTCAGATTGGTTCCTTAGCATTCTGGCGAATATTTACTCATGCATTTTTTTAATCTAAACTATAATACGCCTGCCATATTTTTAATCTATAAATTGCATTACTGATTATGTACGCAGTATATTACCATCATTAAGCCTTTACATTATGTGGTGATATAGTAAAGCAACTATTGAACATTCCCTACAGCTTCCATAGTTATAGCTACACCACACCTGAAAGTGATTGCACAATTAAATTCCAGCACATAGCCTCATAATACAGTATTGGCGAAATTTAAAGACACCTTCCTGGCAGTTACATTACTACTGATGGCTTTGCCCTAATGCAGGGGAGGACAACTCCGGCCCTCCAGCTGTTGTGGATCTACAAGTCCCATGAGGCATTGCAAGACTAACAGATACAGGCATGGCTCCCAGAGGCATGTTGGGAGGTCCGGAGATGTCCACCCCTGATCTAGTGGAAGATCTTTTAGATTATAAGCCCTCAGGGGCAGGGCCCTCCTTACCATCTTGTCTTGAATTGTATTGTGATTGTAATGTTTTCCTTACTGTATATGGAAAAAGCGCTGCGCAAACTGTTGGCGCTATATAAATCCTGTGTAATGATAATAATCAGCTTACACTAACAGTAAGCAGTGATGGATTCCAGATCCAGATCACTGGGATGTGTGTTATTGGTTTGGTCAGTCTAATAGTCAATACGCCAGCAGAGGAACCTTTTGGCACAGGATCCTTACCCTCTGACCTATGAATATTAGAATGTTTCCACCACACATTCAACTGCACATGTAAAGCTATCTGTACAGACAGACTGTATTGCTTAGATGGATGTTCCCTGGAATTGAATTGTCCTAATGATACTGTATAAATATTATTATTATTAAGTGTCTTGCATTAATATTTTTGAATATAATAGTGACCCAGTCACTACAGGGTTCAAAAGTAAAGTAAGCCAACCCTGTCATAGAAGGATATGTATACTTACCTTTCTAGTGAGCCCCATGTTAAAACTCTTTTCTTCCGCTGATCCTTGGCCACTGCTGGGGGGAATTCCTGCTTCACAAAAACAACAAAAAATTGCAGGTGAATAGGAAAGGGGCTACACCAACTCAACACCAGACTGCTGAATGGTGGCCATGGTCAGATTTGCATTGTGAGCTGGCCCAATGTGGTGGTGGTGGAGAAAAAAAGTTGGAAGGGGCAACTAGGGGCGAGTGCTCTTCATTTTGTGGGAAACCTCAGGCAAGCAGACTTTTGAGGATCACTGGGCTGTCGCTGTGGCCCCTTTTTTTGCAGGAGCGCTGAAGTGGGGAGACATTTTTGAGAGAGAAACAATGCTTTGGCAGCTGACTTGCAGAGCCTGGCCCTGACTGGGGCCTTGGAGACTTTGGGTAGCAACTCTTTTGACTGATTTGTGGTTTTAGGCTGAAAAAAAGTAAAACCAGGGTTCATAAAAAAAAAAAAAACTTCAGGGATTGACCTTCTTCAAGGTTAGCAAGAAAGACTTGATAGAAACTGACTTGATGATGCTTCAGTTCTTCCATCAGCAGACTCAAAGGGCAGAAAAACCTAAAGAATTCCATCTCCTTAGATAAAATCATGAAGACAGATGCCCTTTATATCCCAACTTGGTGGGCAAGCTTTTTGATGGTCACTCTGGAGTCTTCTGCTTTTCCTGCCGGCGTATTCGGTCATTTGAGGCAGTTCTGGGTGCTCTTCGCATTCGTCGTCCTTGATGCTTAAATGGATAGATCTAGATTTTGCAAACCACCTATGCCACCAGGTCATACCAGGTACGTGGTGTCACATAACTGGTATGACATGAAGTGATGAAGGTGGCTCACTCTTGCAACTCTCATCAGGGCACCCCTAAAGATGGCACAGGTAGTGAACGGAAAGAGGCACCAGTGCCTGTAGCTGATGAAGACCTGCTGGTAGTGGTGAGATGATGCAGGTGACTGGATGCAGGACACTCCGGAACCAGATGATCAGCAGTAGGCCTGATGGCAGCACAGCAGATAAAATCGCAGACACACGGGCCGGGTCAGTAACTGGCAGGCAATGAGGTGCAGGAGCATAAGGTAGAGACGTGGTCACAAGGAAGCCGGGTCAGAACCATACAGACAGTCAGGGCTGAATCAGGAGGCAGAAGAATAGTCAGACAGGCAGGGGTCAGAAGGCAGGCAGCAGACAAGCAGGAATCAGGGACAAGCCGGGTCAAATCCAAGATCTCAGTAGCAAGAAAAAAAGATACAGGATACAGCTGAAGATCTTCAGCAACTAGCAGTTGCTACTCTCATGCTTAAATAGGTTGCCTGGCGCCAACAGGGCACATGCATGTGCACACGTGCATTCCATGCCCAACATATTGGAATGCGCCTATGCGCGCACAGCTAATCGGTTTCTATGCGCGTATCCATGCGCAACAGCGCGTGCAGCAATCCGTGCAGAACTTGTGCTATGGGCAGCAGCCATACCTTCCTGACAAGTTGCAAAACTCGGAGCTTTGTCCCCCAGCACAGCTGACATTTTTTATAAAAATTTAGCAGCAGATTTTCCACTTTGGTGGAAAAAATCAAATCACAGTCCAAATATTCTTGTTATAAAAGTCTGGAAATTCACTTTCTTATACAACAGATGCCGGAACTCGTTTCTAACATTTCACAGTTGGGCTACTATAAGTAAGGCTTCTTTCACACCTATACGTTTTGTGAGATTTGCAGGGCTATACACAAAAGGGTGAAGGGTTTGGAGAAGGCGGGAGAAGTGAACAATCTAGGGGCCAAAATAGCTGATTTGGAAAAATTCTCCAATTCAGCTCACTTTCCAGTTCAGCTATGTTGTCCTAGACTGTTCCCTTCTCCTGCCTTCTCTGAACTCATCACCCAATCAAGGAGCAGTATCCATTGTAGGTGATTTCATCAGCGATTTAAATAGCTTAAAAACCTTCTGACTGTAATATCACTTTAAGTAGCCAGGCCATATACACTGCATTAAAAAAACATCTGACTCTAGCAAAGGGGCGAAGTACATGAAAGACGTTGAAGTGTCTGGGGACAGAGGTGATAACAAGCACGATAAAGATGGAAAATGAAATAATAGCTAAGCAATAATGAAATAAATCTTCATGTCATATTATATTTCCTAGGCGACCTACAATATACAATTATCGTCGATTATCCTGTGAAGTGTAATAAATAATATAGTTTAGCTCAGCTGGTTTACTCAGAAGCAGCACACAGATTAGCTCACTGGCATTTTTCCAGATTTCATTTTCCTTCCCTCAGCCAGTGCAGAGACATCAATCTTTATGTCATATTGTTTCTAGTTATTTGTTTAATTGCCCTTGATTATCCTCCGAAGTATAAAACCACCCAAAAAAACCCTCCTGTACTTCCCCTTGCCTACACTTCCTATATACCTTTATGGTGGATTCCGCTGGCCTGCTCCTCATTCCTAAACTCTTCTAAGGCGATTGAACCTCCCGGCATTGATGCCACTTTGTCTCATTGGATTCCCGTGTTTAGGGTGCTGATGTATCCATTGTACTCAGGATGCTCCCTGTACTCTGGTATCAGGCTATGTATGTGTCGTCTGTACACGACCTCTTTTCTGTTCACAAATACGATACAATTTCTTTTGTCAACATTGTTGCTCATAAATGTGACGTCAAATGTATACCAGCAGCCGCACTACCACGCACAGTGCTGATGCTCAAGTTTTCATTTCCTGCAGAGTCAGCTGGTCCCCTGAACAGTGGTCCTGATATCCAGTTTAAGGGTGGTTGCGTTCCCTTGTAGGATCCTGTGGAGTCACCCTTGTGTATGCTACCAAGCTGTGTGTGTCTCCACAAATACACAAGCACAGCAAGCAACTTTGCTGCTCCCCACTCCTCCCTCTTCACTACCTTTCCCTCCTCTCTCTCTCTCTCTCCTCTCCCACTCCCTCTGCCTCTCCTCTTCATTCCCTCTCCCTCTCTCCTCTCCTCTCCCTTTCCCTCTCTCCTCTCACTTTCCATCTGCTCTCCCTTTCCTGTCCTCTCTCCCTCTCATCTTCCTCTCTTCTCCCTCTTCTCTCCTTCTCCCTCTCCTCCTCTCCCTCTCTTCTTCTCTTCTCTCACTCTCTCCTCTCCCTTTCCCCCTCTCCTCTCACTTTCCTCTCCTCTCCCTCTCCTCCTCTTCTCTCTCTCTCTCCCTCTCTTTCACTCTCCTCTTCCTTTCCTGTCCTCTCTCACTCCTCCTTCCTCTTCTCTCCTTCTCTTTTCTCTTCTCTCCTCTCCCTCTCCTGTCCTCGCCCTCCTCCTTCCTCGCCTCATCCCTCCTCTCCTCTCCTACTCCTGCTCTCTCCTCCCCTCCTCTCCCTCCCTCTTCTTTCCTCCTTTACTGCACCGAAAGTCCAGGGAAGCTGAGTTGAGAGAGTTGGAGCTGTTCAGAAATGTAAATGTAGGCAAATGCGGCACTAAGTGTGAAAACAGTAAAGCAAAGAAACACCTTTATTGCACTTTGCAGCCACAATGACATTATAACAATTTCACACAGATAAAATAACTGAAATATGTTGTATACATATTGTAAAAATTTTTTTTTTTTTTTTATTATACATAAAGCAGATCAATCATCCTTCATTATTATAACCACAATTTGTAGATTGTAACATTACGAGTTAAAAGGGTATCTATGGTAACTAAAAATAAATCTGTATTTCTATATTGAATTCCCACGAGTTCTCTCCCGCTCCCAATAACCTTATTGACCTAGAAGATTGTAAACTTACTTATTGAAGATGCCCATTGGATGGACCCCCTCAATGTACTGACACTATATTACTCAGCCCTCTGAATATGCACTTCCTGGTGTCACCACTCCCACAGAGCCTGTTTTCTGAACTACAACTCAACGTCTTATTATCCTTGCTTGCTGGAAGCAAGATATTTTCCCTTACATCCTGTCACTGGGACAAGAAGTATAGGGAGAGATTTCCAATGGAGACGCAAACAGATATCAAAATGCCATGTTTGGGAGATTTGTGCTCCCATTGGGGGGGCATTTCTTCTAATTTCCTGTTCTGGTAGACATCACCTGAAGAGAAAGTGATGGGGGAGAAATCATTTCAATCCACAATAATAATAATATTTTTGTATTCTTCTGTTTAGCAGTTGGCAGTGCCGTAGTTGTAAATGCATTTTTTGATAACACGTTTATAATAAGTCCTTCATTGTAATATTTGAGTGTTACATTGTATATTATTTCATCAGTTGTTATGTTTTATTATTACATTATATATTTTCCGATTTTCACTGTAATATTTTAGTATTATATTGTATATTAATTTGATTCATTGTAATATTTTAGTATTATATTGTATATTAATATGATTCATCGTAATATTTTAGGGTTACATTGTATATTAATTAGAGGTGCACCGAAATGGAAAATTTAAAAAACGGAAACCGAAATTAAAAAAAATTGTCAGGCCCGAAACCAAAACCGAAAATGTTTTTTATTTTATTTTTTTCAAATGTTTTAAATATTTTATTTTTATTTTATTTTTTTATAAATTTTTAATTTTTTACGAGAAGAGAGCACAGCCTCCTGTGACAGCGCTGTCTCCGCCCCCACACCGCTCTGCCGGACTGTGATAGGAGGATGAGCGGTGTGGGAGGAGACGCCGGCCGCTCACAGCGCTTTCCCTCCCGCAGCGCTCGGCCGGCTATCACAGTTTCTCTCCTCCCCGCTGGGACACAGAGCAGCGCCCACTGGGGAGGTAAGAAATCACGGATGCGCCGATGTATCGGCTGGAAAATGGCCCTTTCGGCATTATGACCAAAAGTGCCGTTTTCAGCCGATATGTTTTCGGCGGCCGATATATCGGTGCTCCCCTAATATTAATTTGTGAATTGTTCTCTTTTAATATTACATTATAGGGGTTCGGCACTATTGAGCCGAAGGATACAGGAGTAGCTTTGGCTGATCCTTCGGCTCTCTTCGGCCGCTGGAGCTTTTCGGTTCAGTCAAACCGAAGGGCTGATGTACGGGCTATTCACTATAGCCCATACAGCAGCCTAAGGCATCCGAGCCGCTCAGCCAAGCCGAAGGCATATGCTTTGGCTCGACTGAGTCGAGGTGACAGCCGAAGCTGGGCGAATGGCCTGCCAAAGGCCCCCGCAAATGACAGCTGGGCGGAGCCAGCCGTGATCTCACAGCTCGCTCCGCCCAGCTGTAATGACAGATCAGCGTCCTGGGGACACTGGTCTGTCATTAAACAATAACAACTGGGAGGAGCCGGCTGTGACGTCACAGCCGGCTCCGGCCCAGTTGTTATTCATTGGCCGAGACCTACTAGAAGACTATAGCAGGTGCCGACCAATAGGAAATTTAGGATAAAAAATAGGATAACTTATTTTCTATTCTGCTCGGTACCTCAGAGGTACCGAGCAGAATAGCCGAGCCGCTATTCACTCACTGCCGTTCGGCCCCTAGGAGAATAGGGCGAACGGCAGCGAGTGAGCTGCCGAGGCTTTGGCTCAGCTGATCCAGATGTTGGATCAGCTGAGTCAAAGTCCCTCATGCAGAGCATGTTCAGCTGACCGAAGGCAGCCAATATACGGCTGGAATCATGCGTACTGAGCCGGAGTGAATAGCTAAACAGCGTTCGGCACACTTCACTTCGTCTGGGCTATTCACTCTGCTGCCTTCGGCAGCTTTGTGAATAACCCCTTATATATTAAGTCCTTCATTGGAATATTTTAGTATTATGTTGTACAATAATTTGATTCATTGTAATATTTAAGGGTTACATTATATATTAAAGGAGAATTATGAGGCGAGTGATTTTCACTCAGCCTCATAATCTGAGCCGACCTGTGACAATGAAACTGTCACAGGTCGGCTCAATAGATGGGGAAGTGAGTGAACACATAACGGCGCTCGCTCACTTCTCGATCTATCCGTGCAGAGAGTCGTGACTGTCACTCACGGCTCCCTGCAGGGATTCCCCCTCCCCTGTCCGATCCTCCAGCGCTGACTGGCGGAACGAACGGGGGAGGGGGTGGGTACAGCTGGCTCTGCCTCTAGATAGGACGAGCCAGCTGTCAGTCACGCAGCTGGGCGGATCTCGACAGAATTGTCAGGATCTGTTGCGGCTGCGGCGTATCAGTATATGGAGAGCTGTAGCTCGCGGTATACTGAGCTTTGGGTGACGAGAGGACGCTAGTTTGTGTCCTCCCGTTACCCATAGGACGCAGGGAGGTCCGGCGCGCCTTATGGAGCACTCGACAGACCGTAGCTTCTGTCACAGCTTCTATGACAGAAGCTGTGACAGAAGCTGCAGTTAGTGACCGCTGAGACAGGTGGCGCTGTGATTACAGCGCCACGGTCTCAGTGATCACACAGAGCAGACGAAGAAAGTCCGTTCTTCGTCTGCTCTATGGTGATCTTGATCGTTGCCGCTGCTTGGTTTTAATATGAGTTATCTCATTAGATCACTCGTATTAAATGAGCAGTGGCTCCTACTACCCGCCCGGCGCCCGAAACTGCATGTCTCGGGCATCGGGATTCGCTCCATAAGACGCAGGCACATTTTCCCCCTCCTTTTGGGGGGAAAAAAGTGCGTATTATGGAGCGAAAAATACGGTAATTCATCAATTGTAATATTTTATTATTACATTATATATTAGGATTTTCATTGTAATATTTTTAGTGTTACATTGTATATTAATTAATTGTAATATTTTAGTATTATATTCTATATTAAGTCCTTCATTGTAATATTTTAGAAGTAAAACATGTGGAATTCACTTCCACAGTCAGTAGTATCTGCTAAAAGCATTAATATATTCAAGAAACATTTAGATGAGTTTTTTGAGTAATTAAATAAATACACACGGATATGGGAACTACTGGAGCCAAGCATATAAAAACTGTACACACACGCACACACACAGGTTGAACTAGATGGACCTGTGTCCTTGTTCAACCTTACCTACTATGTTATTATGTATTACATTTTATATTAAGTCCTTCATTGTAACATTTTAGTATCACATTGTATATTAGGTCCTTCATTCTCATATTTAGGTATTACATTTTCTATGAAGTGCATTATTTGTAACATAAAAAAAAAAATTAAGTTTCTATTAGGATGCATGCAAAGCTGAAAATGTTCTATTTTATTTTTGGATAGAGATGGGAAGGGTTAAAGCATCTGTCAGTTTATTTTATGCTCTCTGTTTCCTCTTGGAGAGAACTTTCTTTACTTCCTTTCCTTCTTTTATTTCCTGTTCCGAAGACACAACAGAAAGTGAGAGAAAATAAGGTGAGGGGTATTCCCGCAGTAGACAGTTGTTACTGAAATAAGGGTCACCACTGAAAGATTTCCCCTTACCTTTTGACAAGTGTAAAATGAAGGATTTCCCCTCACTTCCTGTCTAGGTGAGAAATAATCAAACAAACAGAAAGGTCTAATCACTCTATCCGAAACTAAAACAAATTGTAAAAGAAATGACTTCATACGCACTACATATACGTTAAAGCTGAGCTCCTGACAAACAGCTCAATACACAGATCACATATGTATTAGACACGTGCGATTCGTTTCGTTCGAAATTCTGACGAAATTTCGGAAATTCATAGATTCGGAGCATCTCAATTTCCGAAATATAACCTATCCAAAATCATCCGAAAGCATCCGAAATCATCCAAAAGCATCCGAATCTGAAATTTCGGATTCGGATTTGGAACGAATTCCATCCAAATCCTGTGCGTGCACTGTTAACATTTAAATGGATAAAAACAAATTAAGAAAAAGATTTTAATGTCCCTTCAATAGTAAAGACGAGAGCACAGCAACCAGAAAAGACAAATGTGCCAATTCTGCTGCCCCACCTCAAGTTGAATTTTCGGGAATTCGTCCGAATTCCGAATCCGAATTCCAAATTCGAATTCCGAATCAGATCCGAATACGAATCCTATTCCCGAAACGAGACACATATAGGATTCGAATTCCAAAAAACAAAATAAACGAAACGAAACAGAATGAATTTTTAGCCGCTGCACGTGTCTAATATGTATAATGGAGCTGCTTTACTTGCTAAAGGATTTGCATTTCTGTCCATTCCTCACAGCCAGCCTGGGGACCCAACCTTTCTCTTCTGCAGTTAAGGAATGCAACTAGATCTTCTCTCCGCCCCCTGCCTGTGATTGGACAGTGAAAAGAGAAGCAGCAGACTGATGAGCTCATCTATCACTCTGCTTTCTCCTTTGACTGTGCACTCAAGTTGGATGAATAGGGATGAGTGCATTGATTTTGCCGAAATTTCATTTAAATTGGCCTCAAAGTTTGCATTGGCTAAAACTATTTCTTTACGGCAACATGAGAGCCATCTGATTGGCCCGAAAAGACACACGCCGTAACGAAAATTTGTGTTCAATATATACATATAATACTAAAGCTGAAAATGAATTGGATAGGAAGCGCTACTGCCTATTAGTTGTAAATATAAACATAGATGTATGTTGTATAGGTATGGATATAGACATAAACACAAGTGTATGATACTAAAGCTGAAGCTCCTAGACCCGAATGGCATTCCGGATCCGAATTTCTGAATGCAATGTCACCCCCCTCTGAAGGTGTCACCCGGTGTGGGCCGCACCTCCCTTGTGACACCACTCTTAATATTGCTTCATTAACTTTTTTTTTTTAATGGCTTTATGTTTGAAGCTCATCTCTGAACAAACAAAATAAAATACCATTACAGTAGGTCTTCATCCGCACTGCAAGGGTTATGTGCTTGTGTTTGTCCAAGTGCTGGAGTAAAGCAGATTTACTTACCTGATCTCCTCTCCTCCGGTAGTCGCCGCTTCCCTCCTCTCCACATCCGTCCATCTATGGAACCTGTATTAGATGTGATGACATCAGTGGTCCTTAGAAAACTGGAAACCAGGGTAGAAGAGGCTGTGGGGACCAGTCTAGCAGTGATCAGGTAAGTAAATCTGCCTTATTCCAACCCCTAGATAAAAACTAGAACACAACCTTTGTGGTGCAGGGGTAGCCCCACCACAAGGGCACTTTTTTTTGCCTGGAGATGGGTTTTAAAAAGTAAAAATACAGCCGTCCGGGAGCTCTCTAGATCTGAGCGGGCATATTTAAACGTCCCACCGGTTCCACCCACTCACGCGTGGCGTGCACGAGCGTGACACTCCCCAAATTTAAAAACAGCGATGCCTGTTAACATACAAGCGATCCGCCGGCTATAGAGCCGGCGGATCGCTTGTATAAGCTGCTGGTATAAAATTAATTTCAGTACAGCGTTGCATGACGGAATAAATGTCAGTCAAAGGACCGCAGCGCTGAATACGGATAAAATGGCCGGGACAGGAAGGGGGTGTAAACACCTGGCACATGTATAATGTGCAGTGTACTTGCCTGAAGCAACCTCCCAAACCCAACCTTTTCTGTCTAACATGTTATTCTAAAAGGCTAAGCTCTAACACCGATGCCTTGTCATCACACATTCCTATTTGCCCATCACAATAATAAGCAGTCCCACAATAGGAAAGTTCAGGAGGCAGGACGGGGCAGGCAAGCTTCAGGACCTGTCAGAAATTTGCTTGTTAGATTGGCATGTGGCCATGACATTGGGGATATGGGAGGTTGCTGCAGGTAGCTTCTAGGCGCCTGGGCTTTGCACATGCAGCAGTTTTTTCTCCTCATTAGATGGTAGCTTACAAAATATTTAAACTTTAGTTATGGGTTTATTCTACAGGTTTGAATCAGCCTCTGGCATTTTATGTCCTTCAAAGAATCCAGGAGTGGTATCTACTAATCAATGTCATAGCCATTGCAAAACAATTCATCATGCTGCATTCTTCAACAAATTCACTGGTGTGGAGGACTCTTTATACACCATACAGGCGACTGTGTGGTTGGTGAAACTAAGTTACTTTGTACCAGAGTTCACTTCAGGTTTCTTTAGTTCATTCCAATGACCAATCCCTTTTTACTAACTCCAGAGTCAAATTTTTCTGTTCTGTTTGGGATTTCGCTGGCCTGTAACCAAACAGATCCATGGCCGCTTTGCACTTTTCTTGAATCTGATTTACCAAACTGAACCCCATAGCAGTTCTCCATCTTTGGACCGTCTTTGAGGAGTCTCTTGAGAAAGTCATGATCCCGTTATAATTGTCTACCTCCTCATGGGTGATATTGTAAATCCATTGCTCCAGGTCTTTGGTAGGCTGGAGGCCAGCAAAATTGTAAATTTTGTTAACGTTTTTAAGTGGTTCAGTTGCAAGATCCTCATGCCGAATGGCCATGTATCGCCCTTTCAACACCTCAGCTGCTTTGGCCACACTGTTGATGTTAACCTGAGATCTGCAAATCTTCTCCATAACTCTGCTTATGGTGATATTTTTTTCCCCCTCATTTTTAAGTACAATCTTATCTTCAATGTTGAGAGTAAAGTGTCCCCGTGACAAAGCAATAGCTCGAGGGTCCCTCACCAGGTGCAGAATACGAAGATCAAGATTAGGGTCTCGGAAAAGGGGAAACAAAACAGAAAGGTCTAAAATCCGGACTGTTTTCATCACCACGTGGCTGTATGCCTTGCACGCTTCTGCAATTTTATCCAGGGAAATGTTTCGGCAACGGTGGTAACAACTGAGGCGATCATAGCCTTCAGTAGGGATAAAGGCTCTACAAGCTGGTGGGGTGCAGAGTGCTCGGCTTTCTGCAAAGAAACCCATTTCAGAAACATGTTTTCCACCCTTAGGAAGATACTGCTGAAGAGGGGACACATCACAGGTGAAAAGCGATCGTAGAAGATCTCTTAAGGGATAATGTAGCAGCTCCAAACTCTCACCGCGAAGCTTCATCCAGACGGAGTGCCCAGGCTCAAAGAGGTAGAAGACATCCCCGTGATGGTTGAAGATCTGTCCAAGAAATGAAGACCCCGATCTCCAGGATGACACAACAAGGATATGGACAGGTTTCTTTTTGGGAGCAGAGTAGGGTGAGCATGTTAAAGAGGGAGTTGTCCTGAGAAGGAATTGGGATAAAGCGAAACACAAGAAAGATATTGAGAGGAAGAGGAAATATTTCCGACATGGTGGCATTATCAGAAGTAAAAGCTGGAAAGGTCTAGAAAGGCCAGAAAGTCTAAAAACCAACCAGAGATGAGAAAAGGGAGCTGTGAAGAGAGTAAAAAATTATAATTAGTAAAGATTAGTAGATAGGAAATGAAGATGAATAACTATAACCAATTATAGACTATGCCCAGCCAAAACTTTTTAAGTTTTGAAGAACGGAGATGGATTAGAACCTCTGCCTGCTTTCCAAAGTTCTGTTAGAGAGACTTGTCCCCATTTATTGTCACAGTGACAACAGATTCCGCCGACTGGAAGTGAGGGAAATTCTGCGGGCAGGGAAACATATTGCAACAAAAAGCTGTGAAGGCTTTTAGCTTTCCCCATCTCTACAGACAAAAAGCATTGTTATTGTCTGCTTTGTTCTTGGGGATTTGCCTTCACTTCCTGTCTAGTGAAACTGTTACAGCTACTGAGCCCTGAAAAAAAGCAATAAAAAAAACCACACCGCTGTTCTAATCCTTCTCCAGTCTATCCAAAACTAACAAAAAGGTTTTGGCCCGGACATACTGTACACAATAAAACTGAACACCAGACAGCCATAAAACACAAATGAATACAACGCTGCGTTCATCAATATATCCTTAACGTGACATTAAAGTAAAAAATGTCCCCCTCCCCCCCCCCAACATGAAGTTTTG
>NW_017306999.1:564001-571607 GCF_000935625.1 Nanorana parkeri
TCCCCCCCCCCCCCCCCCAATGTTAATGTTAGCACTTACTTTAAATGATGTTTCTTAATCCAATCTTCTTCTTCTTTCCTGATGTTTTCATCTGTCCCTCCAGCGGTGCGGCGGCTCTCCGATCCAGCGCTGACTCCGGTCTGCTTGCAGGCACTTCTGATCCAGCGGTGTCTGCATGCGGGTGCACGCGTCCATAGACTTACCTTGCGTCTCTGCTCGTCTCCCGCCCGAGAATCCGAACTGCGCATGCGCCTGCCCCAAGATCCTTTGCGGCCGCCCGAGGAGTTTCGGATTCTCGGACGGGAGCGCGCGACGAAAACAAGGTAAGTTTAAACCGCTGTTAAAGCGGGTTTTTTTTAAAAACTTTTTGCCTATATCTACTGCTTGCTAGCAGTAGACATAGGCAAAAAAAACCCCGGAGGCTTTAGAAACCCTTTAAAGGAGAATTATGGGGTGGAGAATTATGGGGTGAGTGAAAAACACCCATAACCCAAGCTAATAGCTCCTTGCACGGTCACACATCTGACTGGCTTCTTGTGCTTCTATTCCCTCCCCGCCGCCCGAGCGGCGGTGTACAGGGACTGTAGGAGACTGGTATTGTCTCAAATTCAGGTACTTACGCTGCTTGCATTTCTCTTTCAAAGTATTTTATAACATTTTTAAAAATACAATAAAACAATAAGATAACACATGATGCACAAACAGTATAGCATACAATTGCGTCTCAGAGTCTTCCACATTAGCATAGTCAGGTAGAAAGAGGGGATCACTAGAAATCATACACACAATGCATAACAATGCTGTGAAACAGAACATATCTTTCCACCTACTCTTGCCAAATTTTCCCCCTCAACAAAAACAAAACAGTCTGAGAGGAATATCAGGCATAGGGATCCACCTTTGTCTGAGGTAAACATTTGGTATGACCTCCTCCATATCTATAAAAAACACGTCCTGACGAAGGGGGCGTGCCCCGGAAACGCGTTGACACTACAGTGAGCCTCATACAGGACGCTCCACACGGATCCTTGCTCTGTTCCGTTTTTATTGTCCTGCTGCTCGTTTTTACTGTGAGTACCTGTCTGTACAATTTCGATGATTTATTGGATTAAACATTTCTGCACTAGAAAAGGCGCCCCTCTTTTTGTTTTTTCTAGATGTTCCAGTTACCTTGACTGCTGTGGGGCTGCGCCTTGCATATATGCTCAGCACTCCTCCTTGTTGTGAGGGATAAGGATTGCCTTTGGCGCTTCTCAAAAACAAAAACGTTTATTCCTCCATATCTATATACATAGAAGACTTTCCGTCCAACATCAATGTACTGAACAGCTCATGTGCGTGAGCCTAAAGAAGGAGGAAACAGAAAAAAGGAAGAAGAAAGGAAAAAGATACTAAAAGAAGCAGAACAGCTTAAGAGTCCGAAAAGAGTAGACCCGTCCCCGACCAGATAGCCCAACATCTAATTAAACATTAAAAAAAGAACCCCCCAAAAAAGTAACAGAAAAATTGTATAATGGAAGTTACCCGGTTTCCAGCACCCCTGTGTATAACATCCAGGGGGTCCAGGTCAATTCAAAGCATTTTTTAGTATCTTGGAGGATGCTGTGAAGTTTCTCATGGACCCTTATCCACAACATTTTTTGTTTGACCAAGTGGAATGGAATTGTTGGCGTTTTCCAAGCCTTAGCTATGGTTATTTTAGCTGCCAACAGAAAGAAAGTAATTAATTTCTCCAAAGCTTTAGACAGTCTTGGAATCGGGCAATTCAGCAACACATATTGGGGATCTTGTGGAATCCTCACCCCAGTAACCCTAAATATTAGGGCATAAATATTCCAAAAAGGTCTCAATCTAGGGCATTCCCACCATATGTGATACATCGTGCCCCGGTGAGCACATCCCCGGAAACAATGAGGAGAAACCTCTGGGTATATTCTTGCTAGTCTGGTAGGGACCATATACCACCTAGATAACACCTTATAATTAGCTTCTATTAGTGAAATATTGAGTAAACCAGATGACACACGGGAACAACACGCTGCTTGCATTTAAAAACACATTCAATGATGTATCCATGAATACAGAGCTACTTTAAGTTGTGACTTTTATATCTGGATCGAGTTCAGTTTCAAAATATCCTATGTTCCCCTCTCCGTAGTTTACAGAGTAATAACACCAAGTGAACTCCATCCAGATAAATAACAACACAAATTAAGCAGCAACCTGGTTGTAAAACAGTCTGTAAGCAAGTACACATCTGCGAGTCTGGTTTTTGACCTGAGATCGAGCTACCAGAGCCTAACTCTATACCTAATCCATCATTTCTGCTGTGATGGAGTTACATTCAGAAAAGGCGGTTACACCAATGTATAAATGAATAACAATCCGTTAGACACCAAACATGCCTACATGACAAGGTGCAGAAGGCTGGTGGGATGCATTGCACACCCGAGGAGAAACCTACCTAGGATTTATATCATATTTGGTGTCTATCCAATCCTAATGTCATTCTGTTCAGCAATGTGTTGGTTATTGTATTGTGAAACCTTGTCACCTGGAAGTATAGATATAGTAAGAAAAGGTTGAATTAAGGTTGTGTCTGCTGAGCATCATAAAATACTCCCCCGGCCCCTTCAGCACACCCCTCAGAAACTTTGATTGGTTGTATCTATGAAAAATAAGTCAAGGCAACTGGACCTTCTGTATTTTTCTTGAAGACGACAAGAAAAATACAGCGAGTCCAGTGGCCTTGACTTATTTTTTACAGATATACCATGACCTGGATGAATGAGAACCTTCACAGACATTTTGATTGCTTGTGCTAATTCTGTAAATGCCCTCTTCAGGCACCTATAAAGATGGCTGTATTTGCAGCTCTGGTGCTCTTGCTTACCTGCTTTGCCTCTGAGACAACTACCATATTGTAAACTCTGTTTCAATCCTGTCTGGGTGTGGCATCAAGTGATACAGACATTTATTTTAAATGGCCAGGATTGCAAGAGAAGACGCTGTGAATGATGCATGCTTTCATTAGAACATGTGGTGGCTGCTACCATGTGTGGGTAAGGGGTGAACTGCAAAGTTATTCTGAACCAGCTACGATAACTCTCTGCTTGCACTTAGATTGTTGTCTCATGAGCTGGAATATTTCTGTGCGTGGTGCGATGTGAGTGAAATTGTCACAATTAATACATCATTGAAGGTATTCTTTTTAATACAAGCAGTGTATGTACCTGAATGGATATCAGCCTCTTGCAGTCCCTATACAACAGAGGCGTCCCGAGGTGGGGTGACACCCGGTTCAGGTACTGGTTGACACCTCACCGTGACGTCATCACGCACGCGCGTGACGTCATCGTGCATGCGCGTGATGGCATCACGCGCGGTACCGCTGTTACCTGTCGGCGGCCATCTTGGTGATGGACACCGGCAGAGAGAGGAGGGGACGTCCCCTCCTCTCTCTCGCAACTGTTGGCGATCTCGGTCCTTGACCGAGTGCCCGACTTTTCAGAGGAGGGAGACACCAAAATGACAGTCAGTCATTTTGGTGTCACCTCTCCAATGGTGTCACCCGGGCGGGCCGCACCCCTCTTGTGATGCCACTGCTATACAACAACATTGGGAAAGGGAGAAGCAGGAACATGAGCCAACTGGCTGGGCTGCAATGCTACTGGGATGTGCTCATAGGAAGAGAAAACAGAATAAGAGAGAGATGAGCTCATCAGTCTTCTGCTGCTCTTCTCACTGCCCAGTCACAGGCGGAGAGAGGGACAAGACCTGTAAGTGCAGAGAAATATTAGGTCTCCGGCTCTGACAGACAGAGCTGTGCTGTTCTGAGGGGGGGAAAACCTTTAACAAGCATGATTTAGCCAGATAGATCCAGAGATCCACAGAGCAGACACATAGGTCTAGGCGATGAGATTTATGATCCATCAAATTATATTGTAGTCTTTCTGTAAACACTGTTGATAAGGAAAGTCATTATTAGTCACCCAGAGTCGGTGATCTGTAAAGCTACCTATTATTCATCAAGCTGTACTTCCCTACACTTGGCATACCATGCGTGACGGAGTGATTGAGAAATCTACATGACGTGTGAGAAGCCTAGCCATAGATTTACAGTCAGTCAAAGGGGCCATTTCTCAATAATGATAGAGGCAACAGGCAATGCTTTGTCAAGAAGGACCTGAACTGTGGAGGCCGTGCCGCAAAAAAGGCAAGCAGAGGTCAAAGGGCTGGCAACCAGTGTTGACTGTGGTCTACCTGCAGCTGATTTTTTTTCACCATTACTGACTTAGGCCCCGTTCACACTTAGCGGCAATTTACCGCGCGATATCGCTCTCCAATGCTTCTCAATGGGGCAAAGGGTCCTGCTGTCGCGGGTCGTGCGTCGCTACAGCAGGACCCTTTTTGGAGCGGATTTAGCCGCGATTCAAGCTTGCTCAATGCAAGCATTTGCGCGATATCGCGCGACAAATCGCAAAATGCGAATCGCGCGACAAACGCGCAATTTGCGAATCGCGCAGTGTGAACGGGGTCTAACTATGATCTGTTCCATTCTGTGTCTCTGTGTGAATGTGGCCATCTTGGCACTTTGACTTTGGCTTCTTCGTGTCAGAGCTGCTCCCCTGATGACTGGCAATCTAATGACTGGTGGGGGAGTATTCAAGAAGCAGCATGGGAGGCGAAGGAAGCACAGATCTGAAGAATGAATGAAGCAGAAGCAGGGAGATTCTTGCACTGCAGATCCTCAGGTACAGCTTCCTCTCCAGACAGGAGAACAGTGAGCAGCACAGTAGCGACTTCATCAAATCTCACCCCATGTCTCCTGAGATGAGCAGTCGGAGGAAGCAGATAGAGAGCTATGAGGCTCAAGGCACAGTAGTGCCCAGGCACAGGAAGTGCGGCTTAGGCGCAAATAACTTTTCTAGCTTTTCCTTATCAGATAGCAAATCTCCTCTTTAAAGAGACATGTCACCAGTGAGTCTTGAAAGGCCAATGCTTCACCGTAAATCCCCTCCACCAAACGCAATAATTTCATCACTTACATCCTGTAGTGATGTATGAGCAAGGGGAGCGGGTATTCATACACCCGGAAGTGTGGAATATCTGCAGTGACCAGGAAGCAGTGAAGAGGCGGCATTAAAGAACACGGGCCGCTGGAACAGAAGTATCATTTACAGGGCTGGTCTTTTCTTATAAGTGACTTTGTGGTGACGGGGTGACTTTAAAGGACAACTATTCCTTATAAGTGCCCCCCTCCCCCCCCCAAATCTTACACTTCCCTGACCTCCTTACTCCTAGATCTTTGCACTGGGAGCAAATACTTGCTTTTGTATAGTGTAACTCCCTTCCTTACTTTTTAAAGCTGGTTATGAATTAATGAGTGCGTCTTCCATTTGTTCTATATAAATAAATATACTGTGTATGTATATATATAAAAAAAAATGCGTAAATGTAGGTGAAAGGTGAATATATCTGAAGTGAACAAAAGGGGCGGCTCGGTGACTAGCACTTCTCCCTGGGTTCCTCGGTTCTTATCCTGGTCAGGACACGATCTGCATGGAGTTTGCATGTTCTCCCTGTGCTTGTGTAGGTTTTCCTCCCACACTCCAGAGACATGCTGGTAGGTGAATTAGGTCCTATCTGAATTGGCCCCCAGTGTGTCTGCGTGCGTGCGTGTGTGTGTATGAGATGGGGACCTTTGACTGTAAGCTCCTTGAGGGCAAAGATTGATGCATTTACAGTATGCAGAGTGCTCTGTACATTGATGGTGCTATATAATTACCAGTAATAAAAATATAGTTTGTAACAAACAGCAATAAAAAAGCCGGACTAGAGAGCTAGTATTAGTCACATTGAACTTGACTTGTTCTGTCATGTTGACTGTGCTTCACTGCTTATCTAAGCTTCAACCTCACAGGAGAATTCCAGCTGAATGTCATAAACTATCACATGGATAAATGAGAACTTTCACAGGGATACTAACAGAGAATACGAAACAATAACATCGTGAAAGCATTTCAGGCCTCGTTCACACCAGACATAGTGCGCTCCGGCCCGATTCTGCCCAGAACGCACTGGATTGCACTGCGGCTGGCTCACTTGGTTGTGGGCCAGGAGGCCCACGGGAACATGTGGCGCATCAATGCCTACATTACGGCCGGTCCGGTCAGAAAAAAATAGCATTAGCAGCATTTTTTTCTGACCGGACCGTAGGCATTGATGTGCCATGCGTTCCCGTGTGGCCGATCGTATTGCAGCCGGACGGCATGGCTATGGTGCCGTTCACTTCAATGAACCGTCACGCCCCCTCCCTCCCCACAATATAGTGAGTCGGCCGCAATGCGATCCAATGTGCTCCGCCCAGAATCGAGCCGGAACGCACTGTGTGTGGTGTGAACGAGGCCTCTAGTTATAGAAAGTTTAGATGATAAATATCTTTTTTTTTTAAATAGTATTTATAGAAAACTGATAATATGTTCATTATGATGTGTCTATCTATCTAATGAAAATAAAGTGACTTAAAATACATCATAATAACTAGGGATGCACCGATACCACTTTTTTAAGACCGAGTACGAGTACCGATACTTTTGATCAAGTACTCACAGATACCAATGACCGATACTTTTTCTTAAAGGGACAGGTCACATTTTTTCTAAAGCAATACAAACTAATGCTTTAAAGGTCACTTTCTTAATATTATGATTCATGAGATGATGAGGGAGCATGACGCCGGCTTCCCGGCCAATCAGAATGCCAGGCGCTAAATATATATGTATATAAACAAGGTCGCTTAATAACATATAAATGTCAAAATGCATGATAATATACTAAATTCTACAAAATCGTTTTATGCATTTTTTTCCCTCTAGTCTGCAAACCGATAAGACAGAAATCCTCCCAGTTAATTACATTTTTTAATACAATAACAATGAGTATTTGTTGGATTAAATATTACCTGAGAATCAATGTAACTTGGAGTGGCAGCAGGAAGGATACTGATGTGAAATGATTGACTGCTTGAGAGATAATGTGAAGAGAAGGACACCGACCTGAAGATTTTTTACAGAGTAATGTAACTCTTCAAACAGGATAGACGGCTATGAGATGTGTCAATGGAGCGAGAGATGCCAAGCGGAGCCGCTGGTAATGAGGAGGAAGAGGTTGTAATAGGAACAAGCAGGATGTCCAGGTGTTTCACTTGGGAATGTAAACTTGTGGAATGCAGAGGACAAATTACTTGTTAAAGAGTATCTACACCTAAAAACTAAAATGTAATGTATTGCAGCCTTCAAGTCCTCAGATGTGGGAGCTGCATTAGTTTTCTTTTTTTCCAGGTTTTTATTTTCTTTATTTTCACCTGGTGATCCTGCCCGTAACAGTAACTTCCTGGCCTCGGGGCAGCAGGGAGTAGAGGGGCAGCAAGGGGTGTGGAATTCCTATCTCCCGATGTCCAGGATATGCAGTTCCGGGTGCCGGGCGGGTAGTTGTTTTCTACATTTAGATCTCCTTTGGGCAAGCAGGGCTAAATGTACAGCGGGGAGGCCGCCGCTTGTTTTGTATGCAGCCTGCAGGTCTGCTATTCTCCATGGGGGGGGGG
>NW_017306999.1:571833-581242 GCF_000935625.1 Nanorana parkeri
TTTTGGCGGGTAGGGGGGCACATTGAGGAACCTGGCCTTGGGGCAGCAGAGAGAGAGAATGCCCCGGCTCCAGTTATGTGTGGGCATAGAAAATACCCGTGCTTTAGTGGTCAATGGGAGAGAAATATGCCCGTGGCTTGGTACTGGCTGGTGGTAGAAATAGGGCTCCTTCATTGGTGTTTAAAAGCTAGTATCTCTGTGTAGGCTCCATTTCCCATCTGTAAGAGGAAACAAGTGAGGCCATCCTCTAAATATTAAATAATATCTGTTTATAAAAGGGACTTTTTACTGCTATTTAGTATTTGGAAGCTTGAAATTTGGATGACTCCTGCTGACTTGGCCGAAATTCAACCGGTGTGGTACAGTCATCAATCAACTTTTGTCAAAGGAACTTGTCTGAAACTAACTAAAGATCTATATAGAGGGATCAGGATTTCCTTCCTCCTGCTGGGGATCCCTCTAGTGATAAATAAAGATCTATATAGAGGAATCAGGACCTTCTTCCTCCTGCTGGGGATCCCTCTAGTGATAACTAAAGATCTATATAGAGGAATCAGGACCTCCTTCCTCCTGCTGGAGATCCCTCTAGTAATAACTAAATATCTATATAGAGGAATCAGGACCTCCTTCCTCCTGCTGGGGATCCCTCTAGTGATAACTAAAGATCTATATAGAGGAATCAGGACCTCCTTCCTCCTGCTGGAGATCCCTAAGGACGTGTGGCACACTGGCAATTTGTGATTAACTCCAATGTAATTTATTTACAAAATACATGCATAGTGTATACTTTACAAAAAAATTGCCGCGAAGCGCTATAGTGTTCGGGTTTGGCTTGAAGAAAAGGTGGCAACCCTACCCTCTAGTGATAATAAAGATCTATATAGAGGAATCAGGACCTCCTTCCTCCTGCTGGGGATCCCTCTAGTGATGCCCCCCGGATTCTGTTTACCTTTTTCACAACCAGGCTACACTTTTTCCTCATTTGGCAATCACCTAAAAAAAAAATCTTAGTTCTGACTAACATTGTACCCCTAATAATGTACTCTATTACATAGTTAGTCAGGTTGAAAAAAGATACGCTGTAAATCTGGTTAAAGGAGAACTATGAGGTAAGGGCTTTTCACTCACCTCATAGTTCTAGCCGACCTGTGACAATGAGACTGTCACAGGTCGGCTCAGTAGATCGGGAGGTGAGCGAACACATACCGGCGTTCGCTCACCTCTCGATCCTGTCACGGCTCTCTGCCGTGACAGGGGAGGGGCTGGATTCCCCCCTCCCTACTCCGATCCGCCAGCGCTGACTGATGGAACGGACGGGGAGGGGGCGGGTACAGCTGGCTCTGCCTTTAGATAGGCAGAGCCAGCTGTCAGTCACGCAGCTGGGCGGATCCCGGCACAATTGTCGGGATCCGCTTCAGCTACGGCGTCTCAGTATACCGCGAGCTGTAGCTCGCGGTATACTGAGCCTAGGGTGACGGGAGGACGCTAGTTTGTGTCCTCCGGTTACCCTATGGGGAAAAGCCTTAACCGCCATAGTTCTCCTTTAAATAGAGCTGCCTCCGTTTCTAGAGTTCATTTATACGAGACAATGACGGTCATTAGTGTTGTTTGCTGCTGCCAGTCAAACATTTCTTCCTTATTACAGTGAAAGTAAGCCAAAAAAAATAATTATTATTATTTTAGGGTATTAACGGAAAGATAAATAAGGAAGTGCTGTAGCTACTTGTTTATATAGCAGATTAAAAAACACTGTAAATCTGGTTACACATAACAAGCCTGAACTATATACAGTAGATACAGTCGGAAATTAGATAATTTCACCGAAACACTCCCTGTACAAGCACGCTCTGCCATTCTGAAGTCAGCAGCTTTCTCTAGTTTGCAACAAGAAGGTCTTGTACCTGGTAAGAGCCTGAGATGATGAGGGCGGCCTCCCTTGCTTCTCTTGTCCAAACACCCCTGGTAATGGTGGACAGAGGGTGTAGGGACGGAAGAGGGGCACGAGTGCCTGATGAGGTGGATACACCCGGAGCTGGAGATGCAGGTGGACCAGTCTGAAGGAAGATGATGGCAGTCACTTCCTGGAATATGATGTCAGCAATGTGTGAAGCTGGCAGGGGTGCAGAGCAGAAGTAGGGAACAAGCCGGGTCACGATCAAGCGGGCAGCGAGCCGGCTGATCGCTTGTATGGGCGGTCGGCCAGTAACCGCCCACCCCCCACCCTCCCGTTGTCACGCTGATCCCGGGGTCCGCTGAGCCCGGGACCCGCATAGTGCCTCTGTCACAGGGGATCAAAGGGAGGTCGGTACAAGACCTCCCTCCGGTCCCCTCTCCGCTGTCAAAGTGTTGTATATTACATCACTTCCGCATTCTTGTGTCACTCTCCGTCTTCAGACGCTGGAGAGAAGCTGATACGATTGCGCCCATTACACCGCACATGTTAGATATCGCCGCAAACGTCGCAGTGTGAGCAATAATTCTATAGCCATCAATCACTGATAACAAACTGATGAGCTATAAGGCCCCATTCACATTGAGCGATTTATCGAGCAATTTTTGCAGCGATATCGCTCTATGTAGCTTCTCCAATCCATTTCAATGGAGCTGTTCACATCTCGCCGCTCAATATCGCTCAATATCACTTGTAGCTCGTCGCTGGTAGCTTGTCGCTCCTACATGACCCTTTTTTCGAGTGATTTCGAGCGATATTGCTCCTGATTGCATACAGCCCAATAGGAAAAAGTCGCGTGACAAGTCGCTCAATATCGCTCCTCGCGCAATATCGCTCAAAATCGCACGATTTTCATGACGCTCAGTGTGAATGGGGCCTTAAAGTTTTTAAAGCGTCGCCTATGGTCAATTTTGGGTATGGGTTTTTTTTGCGATTTTGCGAGTGTGCGCAATTTTTAAGCTTGACATGTTTGGTGTCTATTTACCCGACGTGACCCCGTCTTTTATGCTTTACCAAAAAATTGGGTGATAATAAATGTTTCCTAACACAATGTAAAAAAATTTTTTCCTGAAATATAGTAAAAAAATTAAAACCGCAGTGGTGACTAAACACCACCAAAATAAAGCTCTATCTGTCCCCAAAAAATGGTATAAAATTCATTTCAGTACAGAGTTGCATGACGGAACCTTAAAGGTGCCCATACACTGCACGATTCTTGTACGAGAATTGCAGGAAATCTCGCGATCGTACGAGAATCGTGCAGTGTGAATGAAGACGTGCGAACGTTTCTACTGTACGGTCGCACGTCTTTTGTCTAAGGAGCATGCCCGTTCAGCATTGCGGTCATCGAAAGCCTGCCCCTCAGGGGGCGTGGCTTGCGATGATCGCAAGTACGATCTGCCTGTCCAAGATGGGCAGATCGTACGTTTTTTTTATTACTTTACAACCATCGCAAGACTAAGGTCTTGCGATGGTTGTAAAGTGTATGGCCACCTTAAGGAGGACTAGGTGTTCCAACAGTCCACCGTGTCACAGAGTTCATTGATTGCGTGTGAGCACTGTGATCATGCACATATAGTATATATTGCACCGAGAAATGTGTTTTCAATCTGATTTTGAAAGAAAGTTTCTTTTACAATGCAAAGCTCTGTGTTTTATACATTTTCCTTTGAGCTCACCTACGTAACATACATTGGCAAAGGAGGAGAAAGAGGAGTGTGCTGGTGATCCCTATAGGTGATCCCTATAGGGGAAAAAAAAAATATGTTTGACCTAAATTTATTTTTAAGGTCTACCTACAAAAGTGAGCAGGCTTTCGTTAGAAGGTGGAGTGAATCAATACTTGAAGGTGGATCAACAGAGGTTAATGTGGTGAATAAGGGCTTGTTCACACGACGCCCAGATTGTGTCCGGACCAGAACCGTGCGCTCCTGCAGCCAAAATGCATCCTGATGTATCCCTATGTGTTTTATGGGCTACAGTTCTCACGTGCACAGTCCGTTCCGTTCCGGACAGAGAAAATACTGCATGTCACATTTTGTCCGGTCCGGCCCAAGGTCCAGAAATGCACAAACGCGTAAAAAATGTAACGAAAATGCACCGCACTGCAGCTAACATACTGACAGCCCCCCTCCCAACAAAAACATTTTTTTTTTTAACTGGAACGTGTTAAAAACGCACTGCACGCATAGCACCACGTCTGCAGATCTGCTCCAGATCTGGACCAGAAAATCGTGTGAATAAGTCCTAAGGTGCTTTGTGGGAGAACAAATACTATTTAAGGATTGACCTGTCTCAAAAACAACTATAACTTTAAAAAGTGATAATAAAGATCTATATAGAGGAATCAGGACCTCCTGCCTCCTGCTGGGGATCCCTCTAGTGATAATAAAGATCTATATAGAGGAATCAGGACCTCCTGCCTCCTGCTGGGGATCCCTCTAGTGATAATAAAGATCTATATAGAGGAATCAGGACCTCCTGCCTCCTGCTGGGGATCCCTCTAGTGATAATAAAGATCTATATAGAGGAATCAGGACCTCCTGCCTCCTGCTGGGGATCCCTCTAGTGATAATAAAGATCTATATAGAGGAATCAGGACCTCCTGCCTCCTGCTGGGGATCCCTCTAGTGATAATAAAGATCTATATAGAGGAATCAGGACCTCCTGCCTCCTGCTGGGGATCCCTCTAGTGATAATAAAGATCTATATAGAGGAATCAGGACCTCCTGCCTCCTGCTGGGGATCCCTCTAGTGATAATAAAGATCTATATAGAGGAATCAGGACCTCCTGCCTCCTGCTGGGGATCCCTCTAGTGATAATAAAGATCTATATAGAGGAATCAGGACCTCCTGCCTCCTGCTGGGGATCCCTCTAGTGATAATAAAGATCTATATAGAGGAATCAGGACCTCCTGCCTCCTGCTGGGGATCCCTCTAGTGATAATAAAGATCTATATAGAGGAATCAGGACCTCCTGCCTCCTGCTGGGGATCCCTCTAGTGATAATAAAGATCTATATAGAGGAATCAGGACCTCCTGCCTCCTGCTGGGGATCCCTCTAGTGATAATAAAGATCTATATAGAGGAATCAGGACCTCCTGCCTCCTGCTGGGGATCCCTCTAGTGATAATAAAGATCTATATAGAGGAATCAGGACCTCCTGCCTCCTGCTGGGGATCCCTCTAGTGATAATAAAGATCTATATAGAGGAATCAGGACCTCCTGCCTCCTGCTGGGGATCCCTCTAGTGATAATAAAGATCTATATAGAGGAATCAGGACCTCCTGCCTCCTGCTGGGGATCCCTCTAGTGATAATAAAGATCTATATAGAGGAATCAGGACCTCCTGCCTCCTGCTGGGGATCCCTCTAGTGATAATAAAGATCTATATAGAGGAATCAGGACCTCCTGCCTCCTGCTGGGGATCCCTCTAGTGATAATAAAGATCTATATAGAGGAATCAGGACCTCCTGCCTCCTGCTGGGGATCCCTCTAGTGATAATAAAGATCTATATAGAGGAATCAGGACCTCCTGCCTCCTGCTGGGGATCCCTCTAGTGATAATAAAGATCTATATAGAGGAATCAGGACCTCCTGCCTCCTGCTGGGGATCCCTCTAGTGATAATAAAGATCTATATAGAGGAATCAGGACCTCCTGCCTCCTGCTGGGGATCCCTCTAGTGATAATAAAGATCTATATAGAGGAATCAGGACCTCCTGCCTCCTGCTGGGGATCCCTCTAGTGATAATAAAGATCTATATAGAGGAATCAGGACCTCCTGCCTCCTGCTGGGGATCCCTCTAGTGATAATAAAGATCTATATAGAGGAATCAGGACCTCCTGCCTCCTGCTGGGGATCCCTCTAGTGATAATAAAGATCTATATAGAGGAATCAGGACCTCCTGCCTCCTGCTGGGGATCCCTCTAGTGATAATAAAGATCTATATAGAGGAATCAGGACCTCCTGCCTCCTGCTGGGGATCCCTCTAGTGATAATAAAGATCTATATAGAGGAATCAGGACCTCCTGCCTCCTGCTGGGGATCCCTCTAGTGATAATAAAGATCTATATAGAGGAATCAGGACCTCCTGCCTCCTGCTGGGGATCCCTCTAGTGATAATAAAGATCTATATAGAGGAATCAGGACCTCCTGCCTCCTGCTGGGGATCCCTCTAGTGATAATAAAGATCTATATAGAGGAATCAGGACCTCCTGCCTCCTGCTGGGGATCCCTCTAGTGATAATAAAGATCTATATAGAGGAATCAGGACCTCCTGCCTCCTGCTGGGGATCCCTCTAGTGATAATAAAGATCTATATAGAGGAATCAGGACCTCCTGCCTCCTGCTGGGGATCCCTCTAGTGATAATAAAGATCTATATAGAGGAATCAGGACCTCCTGCCTCCTGCTGGGGATCCCTCTAGTGATAATAAAGATCTATATAGAGGAATCAGGACCTCCTGCCTCCTGCTGGGGATCCCTCTAGTGATAATAAAGATCTATATAGAGGAATCAGGACCTCCTGCCTCCTGCTGGGGATCCCTCTAGTGATAATAAAGATCTATATAGAGGAATCAGGACCTCCTGCCTCCTGCTGGGGATCCCTCTAGTGATAATAAAGATCTATATAGAGGAATCAGGACCTCCTGCCTCCTGCTGGGGATCCCTCTAGTGATAATAAAGATCTATATAGAGGAATCAGGACCTCCTGCCTCCTGCTGGGGATCCCTCTAGTGATAATAAAGATCTATATAGAGGAATCAGGACCTCCTGCCTCCTGCTGGGGATCCCTCTAGTGATAATAAAGATCTATATAGAGGAATCAGGACCTCCTGCCTCCTGCTGGGGATCCCTCTAGTGATAATAAAGATCTATATAGAGGAATCAGGACCTCCTGCCTCCTGCTGGGGATCCCTCTAGTGATAATAAAGATCTATATAGAGGAATCAGGACCTCCTGCCTCCTGCTGGGGATCCCTCTAGTGATAATAAAGATCTATATAGAGGAATCAGGACCTCCTGCCTCCTGCTGGGGATCCCTCTAGTGATAATAAAGATCTATATAGAGGAATCAGGACCTCCTGCCTCCTGCTGGGGATCCCTCTAGTGATAATAAAGATCTATATAGAGGAATCAGGACCTCCTGCCTCCTGCTGGGGATCCCTCTAGTGATAATAAAGATCTATATAGAGGAATCAGGACCTCCTGCCTCCTGCTGGGGATCCCTCTAGTGATAATAAAGATCTATATAGAGGAATCAGGACCTCCTGCCTCCTGCTGGGGATCCCTCTAGTGATAATAAAGATCTATATAGAGGAATCAGGACCTCCTGCCTCCTGCTGGGGATCCCTCTAGTGATAATAAAGATCTATATAGAGGAATCAGGACCTCCTGCCTCCTGCTGGGGATCCCTCTAGTGATAATAAAGATCTATATAGAGGAATCAGGACCTCCTGCCTCCTGCTGGGGATCCCTCTAGTGATAATAAAGATCTATATAGAGGAATCAGGACCTCCTGCCTCCTGCTGGGGATCCCTCTAGTGATAATAAAGATCTATATAGAGGAATCAGGACCTCCTGCCTCCTGCTGGGGATCCCTCTAGTGATAATAAAGATCTATATAGAGGAATCAGGACCTCCTGCCTCCTGCTGGGGATCCCTCTAGTGATAATAAAGATCTATATAGAGGAATCAGGACCTCCTGCCTCCTGCTGGGGATCCCTCTAGTGATAATAAAGATCTATATAGAGGAATCAGGACCTCCTGCCTCCTGCTGGGGATCCCTCTAGTGATAATAAAGATCTATATAGAGGAATCAGGACCTCCTGCCTCCTGCTGGGGATCCCTCTAGTGATAATAAAGATCTATATAGAGGAATCAGGACCTCCTGCCTCCTGCTGGGGATCCCTCTAGTGATAATAAAGATCTATATAGAGGAATCAGGACCTCCTGCCTCCTGCTGGGGATCCCTCTAGTGATAATAAAGATCTATATAGAGGAATCAGGACCTCCTGCCTCCTGCTGGGGATCCCTCTAGTGATAATAAAGATCTATATAGAGGAATCAGGACCTCCTGCCTCCTGCTGGGGATCCCTCTAGTGATAATAAAGATCTATATAGAGGAATCAGGACCTCCTGCCTCCTGCTGGGGATCCCTCTAGTGATAATAAAGATCTATATAGAGGAATCAGGACCTCCTGCCTCCTGCTGGGGATCCCTCTAGTGATAATAAAGATCTATATAGAGGAATCAGGACCTCCTGCCTCCTGCTGGGGATCCCTCTAGTGATAATAAAGATCTATATAGAGGAATCAGGACCTCCTGCCTCCTGCTGGGGATCCCTCTAGTGATAATAAAGATCTATATAGAGGAATCAGGACCTCCTGCCTCCTGCTGGGGATCCCTCTAGTGATAATAAAGATCTATATAGAGGAATCAGGACCTCCTGCCTCCTGCTGGGGATCCCTCTAGTGATAATAAAGATCTATATAGAGGAATCAGGACCTCCTGCCTCCTGCTGGGGATCCCTCTAGTGATAATAAAGATCTATATAGAGGAATCAGGACCTCCTGCCTCCTGCTGGGGATCCCTCTAGTGATAATAAAGATCTATATAGAGGAATCAGGACCTCCTGCCTCCTGCTGGGGATCCCTCTAGTGATAATAAAGATCTATATAGAGGAATCAGGACCTCCTGCCTCCTGCTGGGGATCCCTCTAGTGATAATAAAGATCTATATAGAGGAATCAGGACCTCCTGCCTCCTGCTGGGGATCCCTCTAGTGATAATAAAGATCTATATAGAGGAATCAGGACCTCCTTCCTCCTGCTGGTGATCCCTCTAGTAATTTACTTATTTCTATTCATGTTCCCCAATGCCAGGCCCCACTGTTTGCGCAAACATCTGAAATAAGAAGCGCCAAATCTTTTTCTGCTGTAGTTCTATCACTCTACCCCCAAAAACTGTACTGCGTCAGAGGACTTTTTTTTCCTAAACTGCAGTATTTTGCATTTCAACTGCCATTTCCACTTCTCCATGTTACAGACACTTCCATGAATATCAACCCTACCCCCTCTACCCCACCACCACCTGTGTCATCAGAAAAAATGCCATACTATATCCAACAAACCACCAGTTATGTCACTTACAAACAGGTAAGTAGAATAGGACCTAGCACAGAGCCTTGGGGTCAAGCCCGGATTCCCCACAAGGCCACCAAGGCCCGGCCTCGGGGCGGCAGGGCGCATAGGGGCGGCAGCGGTGTCCTTGTGGGGAAGTTGCCCTCTACATTCAGTCCTGCTTTGTACAAGCCGAGCTAAATGTAGAGTGAGGCAGACGATTTTTCGTTTACATGTGAAATAAAAAAATAAAAAGGTAATTAAAAAGTAAAAAAAAGAAACAAATTATTAAAAAATAAGAAAATAATTATAAAAAATAAACAATAATAAGATAAAA
>NW_017306999.1:581498-595118 GCF_000935625.1 Nanorana parkeri
CATCTGGTTGCCATTCCCCATTGATGGGAAGGGAGGAGGGGGTTGGCAGGGGGGGGGGCGCATCACAGGACCTGGCCTTGGGGCGGCAGGGAGAGTAAATCCGGCCCTGCTTGGGGTACACCACAAGTGACTGATGGCTGTACCAAATAAACCCATTTACCGCCAAGAGGAAAGTAAAATGAAGACGTGTCTGTTTATGAAGCAGATTAAAAAAAGGAACGCTGTGAATCTGGTTACCTAGAGCTGCTTCCAGTTCCAGAGTTAATTTGTATGCTCTCTGTTCCAGAAGAGACGCCCAAGATGAGACATGATTGCAATTTACAAACTCATCAATGAGGAATGCAATATACGGAATAAACTATTTAAACTCAGAATTTTGAGGAAGAAACGAGGGCACAACAAGAAGTTGGATGAGATGCGGTATAATCTCAGACTGCTCAAGGTGTTTTTTTTTACTGTCAAAACAGTAAAAATGTGGAATTCAATTCCACAGTTAGCTATGTCAGCTGAAGGCATTGACAGCTTCCAAAAACACTTCTTCAGTTTACAGAATATACAGGGTTATGGGAATATAATTGCTAGCAATACGTGCACACACGCACACACATGAGTTGAATTAGATGGACCTGTGACATTACTCAAACTTACCTTACCTTACCTACCTTTCAACTGTGTAACTATATGCAGAGTCTATAAAACCTATACAACCTTTGGGAGTTTCCGTGGTCTCTTATTTGTAAGCTGACACCCCACACACACACACACACACACCTACTCACAGATGTTGCTGCATCGGTTCTTCACTGATCCATAAGCATGATGTAGTGGGACCTACTCAACATCACCGGGAGGGTGGGGCGCTAGCAGCTGGGCCGCAAGCGGGCAACCATAACAACCAATGATGGTGTGGGGTTACCTGTGTTCTAGCAACCGATGATTGATAAGACGCTTGTGTTCTCACAGCATCATAGGTTGCTATGGTAAGCTCATCTGTGTCTCAGCGATGGCACAACGTCATTGGTTGCCAAGTCACAGGTGAAGGTTTGGCGGGTGAGCGAACTGGTCAAATTGTTCGTCCATTCGTTGGACTGCGGACAGCTTGGGTTTGGGTCCAACTCATGGTTGACCCACACTTGAAGCTTGCCCTAATCAACAGATAACAATATTCATATCCTCTGTTTTTTAATGGCAACCTACACAAAGAGACGGTTTTAGACCAGTAGCAATCACAAGCTGTTTGCACCAATCACACAGTAAACAAGATAAGGGCATGGTAACAGTTTATCTTGTAAAGAAGAATATACGCACAAAATAATAAAGACTTTTTCCTGCTTGTTTTTTAATGACATCCTGTATATAAACGTGCTACTGTTGACAAACCAGATGCAAAATTGCACTGTGTTGTTCCTTATTGCCTACTCAACAGACATTTCACTCATCCCTATGAATTTCTCCAAGACCAGTGGAAGCCTAAACAATTTTGGGCATCCATTTTGTTTATATATTTTTTTAACTATTGTACAGCAGTAACCCTGTGCTGGCAGCACATTGGAGATTCAGATACCTGCTCAACAGCTGTTCAGGTTTACAATGGTCTGACCCACCCCATGCACGGTGTTCCAATCAACAGGCTCATTCTCTTTAAACAGCACTGTTGATTGGAGCACTGTGCAAGGTGGGGGGGGGGTCAGACTACTGGAAACCTGAACGGCTTGAAAAGTTAGTTCATTAAGAATATAAAAAAAATAAGCCGATATCTATTGTTTTTTTATACAACTGCATCACAGTAATAGGAATTTAGGCTTGGACTGGCCTTTAAATAAAGCCCAACTCCAGGCTCCCATTTGTTTCACACCCCCTTAACCAGGGCCAGCCTTAGGCCTTTAGGCGCCCTGTGCGAGAAAGCTTTACAGTGCCCCCTAGTGATCACACCCCTCACCATGGAGCACGCCCGCACCCTTATTTTAAAAAAATTATTATACATACTTCCTCTCTAGGTGTCTTCGGACCAGTTGCGTGATGCCACAGGTCACCATCCACTTCTTCTTCTGGGGGGTGGACCAGTCCTGGATGTTGCAGATAGCAGCAGTACATTTCCTACAACATTGTTTTGTGAACCCATGACAGTTTGATGATGGACCCCCAGGGAGAAATGTCCTTGGCACCCTGGGGCTATAGGACATGGGTTGAGTAGCACTGGGTGTCATTCACTTTGGAAGAGGACCAGCACAGGACCCGCAGAGCGGTAAGTCTGTGGTGACCAAACCTGAAGATAGGGTGAGTTTTGCAATGCATTCTATGTATACATTGTCCTATAATAGTCTGTTCTTTTCCCAATGTAGTCATCCTGATTCAGTAGGAATATAGGAAATTGCTATTGAAAGAAAAAAATGAAGAGACAGAGGTGTGTACCTAGTAAAATACATTTGATTTTGCTTGTGTTAGAAATTTTTCCAACCAGCAATCATAGAAGACACATTTATACATTTTAGGCTACCATTAGAAAGGACAAAGGGGCTGGTTTATAAAAGCATTGGCCAGCATATTGCTGGTTGAATGCTCTTGTACGGCATTGCTGCCACTAGATGGAGCCGAGGAGCATAGGAAATTCCTGTGCTTCTCTATTTCCATCTGGTGGCTGTAATGCCATGCAAATGGTGAACACATCATAAATAGACCCCAAAGTGTTATCAGAGTTTCTCTATACCAGTTCTGCAGTTATGATTAGAAAAGTTGCCTCACTTAGAAATATGCTGGCCCCTGATGTCATACAGAAACCACAGGATGTAGCCCCTTTTCCCCCCCAAAAATTGTAATTCCAATGTAACACAAAGAAAGAGTTCAAGTCCTTCTCAACTTTTGTTTTAATTTAGCTAAAAACGTTTTACGTGCATCAAAAATCTTACAGTTTATTTCCTTTAAAAAGCAGTCACATACTAAATAGCAAAGCCTGTCCCCAGCCAGCAGGCTGCAGAGAAGGACCCCTGCTCTTTGTTGGAAAGCAGTGGTCTCTCTATAGAGGTCTGACACTCCCACTGTTGTCAGTGCTAGAGCTTTCAAGAGCATGAGCTTTACTGATTTCAGAGCTATAGGTCTGACTCAACAGAAGGTGTCTGCAGGACTATGGGGCTGACTCAGCAGAAGGTGCCTGCAGGACTATAGGGCTGACTCAACAGAAGGTGTCTGCAGGACTATAGGGCTGACTCAGCAGAAGGTGCCTGCAGGGCTATAGGGCTGACTCAGCAGAAGGTGCCTGCAGGGCTATAGGGCTGACTCAGCAGAAGGTGTCTGCAGGACTATAGGGCTGACTCAGCAGAAGGTGCCTGCAGGACTATAGGGCTGACTCAGCAGAAGGTGCCTGCAGGACTATAGGGCTGACTCAGCAGAAGGTGCCTGCAGGACTATAGGGCTGACTCAGCAGAAGGTGCCTGCAGGACTATAGGGCTGACTCAGCAGAAGGCGTCTGCAGGACTATAGGGCTGACTCAGCAGAAGGTGCCTGCAGGGCTATAGGGCTGACTCAGCAGAAGGTGTCTGCAGGACTATAGGGCTGACTCAGCAGAAGGTGCCTGCAGGACTATAGGGCTGACTCAGCAGGGGACTCTAGAGAGACCACTGCTTCTACACGGAAAACAAGGGTCCTTCTCTGCAGCATGCTGACAGGGAACAGGTTTTTCTACTCTGGGTGCAGCTGTTTTGTAAATAAAACAAACTGTAGGGCCTTGCAAACCTTTGGTTTTGATGCACCTGGAATGTATCTAGCGGGTTTAAACTCACATGACAGGTGTGCTTCAAGTGTGGCTATAGTAACATGGTGCCATTCAAGGCCTTCGGTACATTGGACGAACAAATTTCTGCACGTGTTTACAAACTGTTTAGTCTCCCGTAATCTCTCTTTGCATTTTGCATAGAGACAACTTGGAAGGACTTGAATGAGAGCAAATAAACTTGTCAAGAACTGGAGAGAATGGAACAAAAAAATTGTGAGAAGACGAGGCAATTTAAACCATGGACCCTTTCATACGCACAGCACTCAACGTGGACTGTGACTTGAATTGTTTCATACAGTAGATACTAGCTAATGTGAGCTATTGTTCGTATGTGTTTGATGACAGATGGGTGGGTCGAGTTGGGAATGGATGGGATTGTTATCATTAATTTGTGTATTTATTCCAATGGAGGACATCACCGCACCAGCCCCTGATAAAGCCCAGGATGAAACACATAGAGCAGAGCCTGCTTGATGTCATTACATATTGTCAAGGTATCAAAATTCCAAATGACACTGCTCTGTCCCGGTATTCACCTTTCAAGCTAAAGGGAACATTGGGTGCCTGCCAGTGGAACACCCCTTGCTCCAAAGTATGAAAATCCCGGAATCAAAGTCAGTCGCACAAATCACCTTTATTCAGGCTCAGCTTGTGCTCCTAAGTTTTTGTACTACATGTACTTTCATCTAGCATGATAGTGTGCACATCGATCTACCCTGCTGTGGTAACTGTCCGGAGAACTCTTGGCATCACGAAAGCCAATTTTGGCAGAGGATGCAGGTTGGCAGTCCATCAGGAGACTTACTCAGGAGAAATATAGACCTCTTGGGGCATCTGAGACCAGTAAGTCTAGATATGTAAATCTGAGTGGAAGGCATGAAATTCCTTTCTGCAATGGTGGAGAACTTTGACTTTAAAGTGCCACAAAATTTGCTCCTTAATGTTTATTTACAAACTGACGCTTTTAGAAGTGTTTTGCTCCTAGTCTTCTGCTGCATTCCTACCAACTCCACACCACTAGGTCTCATTCACACGAGAAAAGGCCAGCACGTACAGCTCCGTGTTTCAGGCACGGCCATATCGGGCAGCTCCCAGGAAGGACAGGTGCAGCGCGTGATTAGTACGCCGCCCCCGTCCTTCTCTATGGGAATACGCGGCCGTACGCCGCACTACGCTCACCCGCCCTGCATGTGGGTGCGGTTGTCCATACTTGTACGTTGACAGGATGGATCCTGTCTGCATCCAAACCGGGACACCCGCACCCGTACGGACCTGCACTTGAGGTGAGCATAGGGCGGCATACGGCCTCGTATTCCCATAGAGAAGGACAGGGGCTGCGTACTAATTACACACAGCACCTGTCCTTCCCGGGATCTGTCCGATACAGCCGTGCATGCAGCACGGAGCTCTACATGCTGGCCTTTTCTCGTGTGCATGAGACCTACTGTGATCTGTAATGACATGGGGTCAGGGGAAAACAATAGACTGCAATGGAGGACCAGGTGATCTAAAGTAATTCAGTGGTTATCCCTTCTGCCTTACAGTCCTGAAGTCCCTGGTTTGCATTCAGGGTTAGCCAAGGCACTATCTGCAATGAGGTGGTGTGGGTTGCCTCCAAAGGTATGCTGGTATGTTAATTGGCCCTAATATGTGTGCGTATGAGCTTGGCCTTTGTACACTGTAAGTTCCTTGAGTGCAATTAATGAATACATAGCAACATAGTAACATAGTATGTAAGTTTGAATAAAGACCAAGGTCCATCCAGTTCAACCTATGTATGTGAGTGTGTGTATTTATCTGGCTCTAACACTTCTCATATCCCTGTAGATGCTGCGAAAGAAGAAACTCATCCACAAGTTGCATGATTTTATCAATGTTATCCGCAGATACCGCCGCCTGTGGGACGGAATTCAAAACTTTCATTACTCTCACAGTGAATTACCCCCTACGAATTCTAAGATTGAACCCCCTCTCTTCTCCTCCTGTTGTGTTCCTATGTTCTCAGTACAGTTTTAGAATTAAACAGTTTGTTTATAATATTGGGGTCCCCATTGATGATTTTGAAGACTGCAATAAGGTCCCCTCTTAATCGCCTCTTTTCTAAGGTGAATAAGTTTAGATTTTGAAAGCGGTCTTCATAACGCAGGCCTTCTATCCCTATATTTAATTTTGTAGCCCTTCTCTGAACTCTCTCCAGTTCCAAGACATCGCTCCTGAGAGACGGCGACCAGAACTGTACACCATACTCAAGATGGGGCCGAACCAATGATTTATAAAGTGGAAGTATAACTCTTTGGTCCCTTGCTGCAATTCCTCTTTTAATACACACCAGTCTCTTGATAGCTTTGCTGGCTGCTGTTTGGCATTGCCTACTATTGCCAAATCTGTGATCTATGAGGACCCCGAAATCTGTGATCTATGAGGACCCCCAGGTCTTTTTCTATGTCTGACTTCCCTAAAGTAAGACCCCCCAAGTAGTAGTTTGCGCATGTGTTCTTTACTCCTGTGTACATAACCTTACATTTTCCAACATTAAAACGCATTTGCCATCTTGTAGCCCATGCCTCCATTTTGCTTAAGTCCTGTTGTAGTGTGAATATCTCTTGTTTGAAATTTACTGCTCTACAGAGTTTAGTATCATCCACAAAAAACGAAATTGTCCAATCTCTATGTCGTGGATGAATAAGATGAAGAGGATAAGTCCCAGGACTAAACCCTGGGGCACCCCACTCCCAACCCTTGCCCAATTAGCGAATTACCCATTTATAAATACCCTCTGGGTCTGTTCTTGCTGCCAATTTTCCACCCATGTACATACCATTTCATCTCGGCCTATAGATAATAGTTTATGGGTTAATTATGTGTTTACAATTTTGTGCGATGGTTGTGAGGTGTATGGGCACCTTGAGGAAGTGTTTCTAACCAATCAGCATCCACCTGTCCGCACATTACATTTTTGGAATCTGCTTTGTTACTATGGCCAGTATGAAGATTTAATTTCCTTTTTAACTCCGTTTCATAGTTAAAACTCCTTAAATCTTCCACTCTGTGGGATCAGAAACAGCACTGAATTGAGTTACATTGTGGTGGTTTTGTAGTAAACTAGTATACTGACAGGTCTGATAGCACTTAAAGCCCAATAGTAGCACACTGGTGAAGTAGTTAGCACTTCTGCCTTGCAGCAATGGGGGTCCCTGGTGCAAAGGTTGCATGTTCTTCCTGTGCTTACCTGGGTTTCCTCTGGGTACTCCAGTTTCCTCCCACACTCCAAAGACATGCTGGAAGGTTAATTGGCCCCAGTCTAATTTGGCCCTGTATGTATGCATGTGAAATAGGAACCTTAGATTGTAAGCTCTCTGAGGGCGGGGACTGATGTGAATGAGAAACTTTGTAAAGCGCTGCGTAAATTGTCGGCGCTGTATAAATACCTGTAATAATAATAAATAAATAAACGCTTGTAGGGTACTGTGTCAAATGCTTTTGCAAAGTCCGTATACACCTGGTCACCTACTGGTATTCCTTTGTCTCATTTAGTACTGACTTCCTCATAAAATGTTAATAGATTGGTCTGGCAAGAACTGTCCCACATGAAACCATGTTGGTTACCACTTATGATGCCAGTTTTATTTGCAAATTCCAGCATGTAGTCCCGTATCATGCCTTCCAATATTTTACATACTATACATACTATTGATGTTAAGCTGACAGGCCGGTAGTTTCCCGGTGCACTTCTTTTCCCCTTGTTGAATATTGGTACTACGTTTTCTCTCCTCCAATCAGCCGGGACCATACCTGTCATTAAAGTGTCCATAAAAATGTTGTACAAGGGTCTGGCTATGACTTGACTCAGTTCCTTTAGTATCCTCGGAGTACTAAAGTGTCATGTGTAATAGTGTGTAAAATTGGGAGCACTAAAAACATATAAAATAATTGTCCCTTTTTGAAGAAAATGTTGGTGATTTCTCTTCATCAGAAGGTATCGAGAGAGGTGACCAGTTACTATCTTCTTCATTATAGCATCAGAGTCATTTTGACGTACATGTCCAAGTTTAAAAAAAAATCTCCCTAGCCCCCCTCAATACATTCAGGTGTGTGTCCCTCTCCTCCCCCAGCCAGTAAAACTCTAGTGCCAGGCTGTCCAACCCCTGCATGTTATTATCCCATAGACTTAAATGGGACATACTAGTATTGCAGAAGCAACATCCTATTTAAGTCTATGGGGTGTACTGTAAGTGTACAGATGCGGGCAGCACGGCACTAGGTTTCCATTGCCTGGGATGCAATGCAGACCACTCAGGAGACAGCAGTTGTCAGAGGGAATAGAGACCTCTGGGGGAAGGGGAGTATGATATACCTCAATGTATTGTGGGTGCTATGGACGTTAAAAAAAAACCTTGTAATTGTACTTTAAAGCCTAATGTATAGAGGCTGTATTACTTACCTTAACCCCTGTTTCGGCAGGCTCCGGTGCTCTCGCTGGCACTCTGGGCTCAGGCCATCCCTCGGCATCAAGTATTAAAGAAGAATTTTGGGCAGAGTGAAATACACTCATCCCCATAGTTAGAGCCAACGTGTGACACCGCGTCTGTCACGCGACAGCTCTATAGATCGCGAACTGAGTGATCACATACCGGTGATCGCTCAGTTCCCGATCTTCTCACTGAAGAGTGCGATGACTGCCAGTCACTGCTCCCCGCAGGGATTCCCCCTCCCCTCTCTGTTCCTCCAGCACTGACTGGAGGAACAGATGGGGAGGGGGCAGGCACAGCTGGCTCAGGCAGCGAAGTGGTTTCTGACAATATTGTCGGGATCCATCCCGGCTGCAGCAGAGCTCTGTGCTGTCAGCATATAGGGAGCAATAGCCTGCTATATGCTAAGTTTTGGGTCACAGGAAAACATTATTAAACGTCCTCCTGTGACCCTGAAGAGAACTATGGCACGAAAAGTTTGGGCCATAGTTCTCTTTTAATCCTGCACGGTATGTGGAGGAGGCAAGCGTGTGGCGAGACTGTTGGACCAGACCCACCAATTGAGAGATCTTACCGGAGTAGGGCTGTTAGAATACACATTACTGTGTTTATAGCAACAACTTCTGGAGTATACAATTTAAGTCACTAGATGGCAGTGTTTATAAGTTCTGTTATACAGTATCTATGGTATATGCTCTTTTGTATTGAATAAGGTAGATAATAAAGCTGTGGCTTCCTTCCTGTATTTTCAAGCCATGAGCAGCATGCATATCAGACTGTGTGCTTGTGTTTCTCTGGGAGGCTGTGCAAGAAGTTCCAACAAGGGCAACTATTACTCTCTTATCCCTCCACCAGTAGACTTAATGAGCATATAACCCTTTCAGTGGGGCGCTGCAAGGGTAGTTTCTTTCTTGTGCTTTAAGACCGAGAGGGGAATTTATCAATACTGGAGCAGACAGAATCTGGAGCAGTTGCCCATCGTAACTAATCAGCTTCTACCTTTCAGACAGGGCCGTCTTTACCACAGGAAAAAAGGGGCAGCTGCCCCGGGTACCATAAGTTACAAGGGCCCACAGCAGCTGTCCCATTCATCCGGAGCAGCAGGCAGGAGCAGAGACACTGCTGGTAGCAGGGGTGGACTTGGCTGGGGGACTTCGGGCATGTTGACAGCCAGGACCGGCGCTAGCTTAGCCTGAAGGGGGATGGTGGTAATTGTCCGGTGATAGAGAAGAGGAGCCGAGCGGCCGGAACAGCGGACGATGAAGTTGCTGGTGCGTGCTGGAAGCGTCCGGATCTGTGGTCTTTTCTGCCTGTTGTCGGTAGTTCCAGAGAGCGGAGTACGTGGCCGGCAGAGGAGGATAATGTTGCTGGGAATGCAAAGGGGAGTCCAGCTTGGGGGAGGGGAAGAAGATGCTGGTTGTCCTGTTGAGTCCATTGCGTTGCAGAGTCCCAAGTCCATTGCGTTATTACATGGAACCTTTTTTTTATATATAGATATATTTTTCTAGTTTCTTTTTGGGGGGAAGGTGATGTAGGTAGATACAGGGGTCTGGGTCAGGAGGTGAGTGGGTTGTGGGGGCCCTTTAGCAAAATGTTGTCCAGGGCCCAATTAATATTAAAGGAGAACTATGAGATGAGTGATTTCCAATCACCTCATAGTTCTAGCCGACCTGTGACAATAAGACTGTCACAGGTCGGCTTAGTAGATCAGGAGGTGAGCGAACACATACCGAGTTCGCTCACCTCTCGATCCTGTCACGGCTCTCTGCCATGACAGTGGGAGGGGCTGGATTCCCCCCTCCCCGCTCCGATCTGCCAGCGCTGACTGGCGGAACGGACGGGGGGGGGGGCGGGGACAGCTGGCTCTGCCTCTAGATAGGCAGAGCTAGCTGTCACTCACGCAGCTGGGCGGATCTCTACGTCGATGTCGGGATCCGCTCCGGCTGCGGCGTCTCAGTATACCGCGAGCTGTAGCTCCCTATATACTGAGCTTAGGGTGACGGGAGGACGCTAGTTTGTGTCCTCCCGTTACCCTAAGGAGAACTATGGGGAAAAACACTGACCCCATAGTTCTCCTTTAAAGACGGCCCTACTTTCAGATTCAAAGTTTATCGGAACAAACTGAAGGTAGATGCTGATTGGTTATGATGGGCAACTGCTCCAGATTCTGTCTGCTCCAGCTTTGATAAAGTTAGTATTTAAATGTTAGCATAAGCCCAATCATGACCGGTTCTCTTTACTATTGGACATTGTCCTCCATTGTTTAGACATGTAGATCTGAGCTTTATGATTTCCTGCATGTGATCTGAATATTGAAATATTTTACCGGGTACCAAAACCAGCGATACAAATGAATTCACACCTTTATTGCACTTCACAGTCACATTAAAACTACAATAAACTCTCACAGTTAAAATAAGTTACATAAATACGTTGTATGTACAATGTGTTTTACATGATACCAATAGTGTATGTCAAGACAAAGGCTTTTTTATTTCTAGTTTTGGATAGAAAGGATTAAAAATCTTTATTTTACTGCAATCTGGTGCTCTGTAAAGCTCAGTACTCACGTTACAATCTGATTGGACAATCTCCTTTAGGCCCCATTCACACCACAACCCATGCAAAATCGTGTTGCACTTGGTGGGGCATTATTTGTTAATGGAGAACTATGAGGTGAGTGATTTTCACTCAACCTCATAGTTCGAGCCGACGTATGACAATGAAACTGTCACAGGTCGGCTCAGTAGATCGGGAAGTGAGCGAACACATACCGTCGCTCGCTCACTTCTCGATCCTGTCCCTGCAGAGAGCCGTGACTGTCACTCATGGCTCCCTGCAGGGATTCCCCCCCCCCCCCTCGCTCCGATCCTCCAGCGGATGGGGGAGGGGGCGGGTACAGCTGGCTCTGCCTCTAGATAGGCAGAGCCAGCTGTCACTCACGCAGCTGGGTGGATCTCGACAGTAATGTTGGTATCCGTCCCGGTTGCGGCGTCCCGGTTGCGGTAGCTCGCGATATACTGAGATTTGGGTCACGAGAGGACGTAGGGTTGCCACCTGTTCTTCAAGTGAAACCCGAACACTCTAGCGACGCACAGACATTTTTGGGGGAGAATGAACCGTGGCTTATTCATATGTAAATAGCGCAACCCATTCATATGTGCATATCACAGTTGAGACTATTTTCAGCGGGGGGCCAGTAGCCCCTATCTTAATTTTGGTTGCCCCTGTCTGCCTGACATCTTGTGTACGGGTTTCTGCTGCCATGAAACCCGGACACAGCATTCAAAACCTGGACCGTCCAGGTGAATCCTGGACAGGTGGCAACCCTACAGTTTGTGTCCTCCCGTGACCCTGAGGAGAACTATGGGGTAAAACACTTACCTCATAATTCTCCTTTAATGGTACAAAAACAGACATTGCCCAGCACACTCATCAGCCGGCCCCAAAAAGTACACTATCTAACTATTAAGGTTAATAAGAGAGGTTTTAGTTGCACGACTTTTGCAAAATATGTGGTCCCCGGTGTGTCCCTGTGCCTTTAAGGAGGTTGGGCTGCCTCCTGGCGAACCTGTACCCAATTCATCCTTTGCTATATATGCTCCAAGATGGCGGCTCTCATAGGTTAGAGTTAGGACCGCACTATACAGAGGGGCCTTGACGTTGGCTGTGCGACTTCCACGTATTTAGCAAAATGTGTACAACTAAAGCCTTCGTTTTTAACCTTAGCAGTTAGACAGTGTCCTCTTTTTTTGCAGGCTGGCCAGTGAGTGTGCTGGGAAATGTCTGTTTCTGTATTGTGTAAAGCCCTTCCATGTGCACCTTGCTTTAAAGCTAGTTATGAATTGATGAGTGCGTTTGCCATTCCTTTCCATTATTTCTTAATGGCACCCGAACCGCGACAAGCAAGACGCGCATCTTGGCGAATGCGTGAAGGCGTGAACATGTGCAGTCACACAGCACACAAAGCTGCGTTACCTTTTTTTTGCTGATTTTGTTGCACTCAGGAGCAGCCCACTGAAACGGACTGAGGCGCGACAAACACAGCAAAACGCACTGCGTGGCAGGTGTGTACGGGTCCTTAGATCTACCAACAATATGGAGCACAAGGGCCTGTCTGATTGGATGAAAATCGATTGCATACTTTAGGTGGGTCCTCGTATTACATTATTTATTTTATATATGATTTTATTTTTGTTACTATAAAATTGATATTGCAAAGATTGTACTGTTATATTGCAACAGGTATGGTGAGTTTTGGAGAGATTTATCCTTGCTTCCTGTCCTAGTGACCACAGTTTTACTAGACAGGAAGCGAGGGAAAGTCTGCAGGAAGAGATAGGGGGTTTTCACTATGTCCTTCCTTAGGGAGATGTCTTCTCACTTCCTGTCCCGGTGACACCTTGGGTGATGGGATATCACCTGGATAGGAAGTTTTGGAGAAAACGCAATTGCAATCCACAATAATATAGTCACATAGCCTTCTGTTTTGGTAGTAACTACTTATAGGCACATTTTTGTTAAGACATTTGGTATTAGGTGTTTTTTTTTTATATTAAGTGCTTCATGTGCACAATGCTAATCAGGAAACTCGCTCTGCTCTGCTATTTCCTGGTTTCGGCATCATTGATTCTCGGATCAGTTCCAGCCCATTGGACAGACGATGCAGATTTATTGTCCAATGAGCAGACTGCGATACAGGAATTTGCTTTGCTGAACCAGGAAATAAGTCTTGTCTGTGTATCATGACAGAGGTGCCTCCATCAGAAGATTGGGTAGGAAGAATGGCAAATCCTTTGGCAGATGGAACAGTAAAAATTAACTTATTTCAGTTGTATAATTAGCTGTTTGCCGAACGTTCTGCATTAATTATATATGAATTTCCTATTTCCTGCTTATGAAGTGCAGGTAGGTCACCAATATTTGTCTAGGGCAATACCTATGTTGAACATGTTTAATGCCACACAGGACCGGATTTACTCTCTCTGCTGCCCCAATGCCAGGTTCCTCAATGAGCCCCCCCCCCCCCTTAAACTAAATATAGAAAACAACTACCCGCCCAGCATCCGGAACTGCATGTCCTGGGTGTCAGGAGATAGGAATTCCACACCCCTGCTGCCCCTCTACTCCCTGCTGCCCCAAGGCCGGGCCTCGGTTGGCCTTGTGGGAAATCCGGCCCTGACGCCACACTCACGAGAGCCAGCAGCTCTGCTATGCTGTTTGAGAGAGGCAGGGACACTGTGGGGTTCAAATAGCCGGACGGATGCCATTCGCACAACCCTAGTGCCCCTAGATAGTGCTGACGAGTGTAAAAACTCCTTAACACCTACACGCCATTTAGGGGAGCTAGTGCCGTGAGAACCCCCCCCCCCCCTTCCCCCC
>NW_017306999.1:595527-607098 GCF_000935625.1 Nanorana parkeri
CCCCCCCCCTTACCCGCCGTCTAGCGGGGTTGAATGTCAAACCCATGTGTGACATTCAATTGCTGCAACCTAGACATACAGTCCAACCACAATTTATTTTTAAAGGGGATTGTAAAAGATGAATGGATCGCCAATCAATTCACAAAGTCCCTTGACAGCAAGGAGGCTCTCAGTGCTCTGCTTTTTTTTTTTTAGCAATGGTTGTATGTTTCGTAAGCCCGGCTCAATATTTAAAGCGCATTCTAGGCAAACAGCTAAACACACAGATGCAATACATATATGGGAGCTGTTTTACCTGCCAAAGGATTTGTATTTATGTCCCACCAGTCCTGAGATAGACACAACTCTACCACACTGCACAGCCGGTTCAGACATGGCAGGAGACCAGATTTTCCTCTGCTGCAGTTAGGTTACGCTTACAGGTCTTGTTCCTCCCCCAGCCCATGATTGGACAGGCAGCAGAATGATGAGCTCATCTCTCCGTCACCCTGCTTCCTCTTTCTATCAGCATGCTCCTTGAACTGCAGCGCCTAATGCTTCTTCCCTAGGTTCTTCTGTACCAGGGATTGCAAGAGGCTGATACCAAGTCAAATTCAGGTACATACACAAAATGCCCTAAATGTCCGTAGGTTTTTGAATCAACCACTGACATTTGATGTACTTTGAGGAAACTACTATTGTATCTGCCAGGTGGTATCTGCCAGCCAAAGTTTTTCTCTATATATTGAAAAGTCACTAGTATGAACCTTTCTTATTGGCATCAGACAGGTGGGTAAGGCTGAGCTATGTTGCAGCTGAGGTCAATGGTGCAAGATTCCTTAGTTCATTCCAATGACCAATCCTTTTTTACTAACTCCAGAGTCAAATTTTTCTGTTCTTTTTGGGATTTCGCTGGCCTGTAACCAAACAGATCCATGGCCGCTTTGCACTTTTCTTGAATCTGATTGACAAAGCTGAACCCCAGAGCCGTTCTCCATCTTTGGACCGTCTTTGAGGAGTCTCTTGAGAAAGTCATGAACCCTTTATAATCCGCTACCTCCTTATGGGTGATATTGTAAATCCATTGCTCCAGATCTTTGGTAGGCTGGAGGCCAGCAAAATTGTAAATTTTTTTAACGTTTTTAAGAGGTTCATTAGCAAGATCCTCATGCCGAATTGCCAAGTATCGCCCTTTCAACACCTCAGCTGCTTTGGGCACACTGTTGATGTCAACCTGTGATCTGCAAATCTTCTCCATAACTCTGCTTATGGTGATATTTGTATTTTCTTCATTTTTAAGTACAATCCTGTCCTCAATCTGGAGAGGAAAGTATGCCTTTGACAAGGCAATAGCTCGAGGGTCCCTCACCAGGTGCAGAATACGCAGATCAAGATTAGGGTCTCGGAAAAGGGGAAGCAGGACAGAAAGATCTAGAATCCGGACTGTTTTCATCACCACGTGGCTGTATGCCTTGCACGTTTCTGCCATTTTATCCAGCAAAGTATTTTTGCAACGGTGGTAACAACTGAGGCGATCATAGCCTTCTGAAGGCAAAAAGGCTGAACAAGCTGGTGGGGTGCAGAGTGCTCGACTTTCTGCAAAGAAACCCATTTCAGATATGTATTTTCCACCCTTAGGAAGATACTGCTGAAGAGGGGACACATCACAGGTGAAAAGCGATCGTAGAAGATCTCTTAAGGGATAATGTAGCAGCTCCAAACTCTCACCGCGAAGCTTCATCCAGACGGAGTGCCCAGGCTCAAAGAGGTAGAAGACATCCCCGTGATGGTTGAAGATCTGTCCAAGGAATGAAGACCCCGATCTCCAGGATGACACAACAAGGAGATGGACGGGTTTCTTTTTGGGAGCAGAGTAGGGTGAGCGAGTCAACGAGGGAGTTGTACTGGGAAGAAATTGGAATAGAGAGAAGAGAAAGATAGATATAGAGAGTAGGATGAAATATTTAGAACGTGGTAACATCATCAGAAGCCAAGTATGAACCGGAATGGCATAGAAAGACCATAAAATCTAAAAACCAATGAGAGATGAGAAACTGGAGCTGTAAAGAGAATAGAAAACAATAAAGATTAGCAAATGGACATTACAGAAGAATTCTGTACCAATTAAAGTGCAAATCTAGGACTATTTTCTTTTAGTTTTGGATTAAGTGGTAAAAAATCAGAACCTCTGTTGGGTTTTTGGTGCTATGAGGGGCTTTGCTGGAAAGATTTGCCCTCATTTACTGGCGCGGAGACAACAGTTTCACCAGATGGAAACAATTTGCAACTGGGACAGAGGCAGTAATAAAAAGCTGATGAATGTCAATGCACTGCGCTAAACCTTAAAAACTTCAAACCTCAAATATATAAAGGGTCGATGTCAGTGTGCATATAAAAAAATATATATTCATATAAATATAATAACTTGTGTGCCGACAAGCATCCAACTATGCAATACTCATATAGTGCAATAAAGTGCAAATAAAGTCCACAATATAAAGTATTTATAACGTGTTAAAATGTCTCAAAGCCCAATATCTAGTGTGGAGACTCTCCTCCTCCTCCCAATAAGTTATTCATCAAAGTGCATACAGTGTATAGAGATATAAGATAGGGCTTTAATCTTCCACCAAATCTTTATGGAATGCAAAAGGTTTCTGCAATCCACCGCGATCCAAACAAAGCCTTTTGAAACCGCATTCACCAGAACTATAGGGCTACCCGAAATAGAATAAGCCATAAACGCTTCATCACTGATCCTTCTCCTCTCAGTAAGGCCTCATTCACACTAAGCGACATACCTTTTGCAGCGGATCCGCACGGCCGTGAGAGCGTGACTTTTCGGGCGACGTTCCAGCGACGGTAGCGCGACCTTCACCGTCGGGCTCCATTAAAAAGTAGAAAAATTGCGCAAAATCCGCCGAAAAAAGGGTCCTGCTGGAGCGACAGGCAACATGGAGCTAAGACAGCTCCATTGAATAGCATTGGCCGGCGATATCGCTCGGCAAAAATGCGCGATATCACGGCGGAAATCGCTATCCCGGCCGCGCGGATCCGCTGCAAAAGGTATGTAGCTTAGTGTGAATGGGGCCTTAGATCTCCATGGGGTGAGATGATGCTCACTCCTCTCAACTGTCTCCTTTCTTTCAGCCTCTATATGTGGTAGTTCCAATCTCAAAAAGAAATGAAAACCCCCCTCCCTAGTATAGATGTAAGTAGATGGAGAGACCTTCCGCACTCCTCACAGCAGTCCCGGCCAGATAAGAGGAAAGTGGTGCTCGCAGTGATGAATTACCACGGATGGCGCTGTGCAAACACAGGAAAGTCAGGAAATCACCAGCACTCAGTAGTAAAGATAAATATGTCCCTTTTATTGGACAGAAAGCATCACAGACATCCAAATAAACTGACGTTTCGGGGCCGCGCAGGGTCCCTTCCTCAAGGCAGAAAGATGTGACCTCTTTCTGCCTTGAGGAAGGGACCCTGCGCGGCCCCGAAACGTCGGTTTATTTGGATGTCTGTGACGCTTTCTGTTCAATAAAAGGGACATATTTATCTTTACTACTGAGTGCTGGTGATTTCCTGACTTTCCCCTCCCTAGTATTTCGCAATTTAATATTTATTATAGAATAAAAACACTTCTATAAAAGATAGTTCAGTAGGGTAAGGGATCCTCCGTTCGTGCGAGTCACAGCAAGTCGGTATCAGGAAGCGTATGTATGCTCAGCCCACCCTGTGCGCTTCGTCACCGAGGACTTTTTTCCAGGGGAGAGCGTGAATATTGAATTGCGAAATACTACACCATGAAAGGGATTTTAATTTCTGTTTGAGCTTGGAACTATAAGATGTGGAGGCTGAAAGAGAGGAGAAAGTTGAGAGGAGTGAGCGTCAGTGATAAAGCATTTACGGCTTATTCTATTTCGGGTAGCCCTATAGTTCTGGTGAATGCGGTTTCAAAAGGCTTTGTTTGGATCGCGGTGGATTGCAGAAACCTTTTGCATTCCATAAAGATTTGGTGGAAGATTAAAGCCCTATCTTATATCTCTATACACTGTATGCACTTTGATGAATAACTTATTGGGAGGAGGAGAGTCTCCACACTAGATATTGGGCTTGAGACATTTTAACACATTATAAATACTTTATATTGGGGACTTTATTTGCACTTTATTGCGCTGTATGAGTATTGCATAGTTGGATGCTTGTCGGCACACGAGTTATTATATGTATATAAATCAATTGCCCCCCTCATGTCCCTTATCCTAGTGAAATCTTCCTTGGAAATATTGTTATATATGCAATGCATTTGTTCTACAATCAACACTTGATACATTTCTACCCTATGTCTGCTCATTCTCCTTCTTCTTATCCCATGTCCTCTTCTCCCCACCCCTCTTCTCTATGCTTTCATTGAATATAGTGGGGGTTTTTACGATAATTTCTATGACGTTTTCGATTTATACATAAGTTCATTGTATTAGGCGGCTACGGATGCATGTCACCAGAGCAGGATCACTGGTCACTGAGACAGAAAGTGATGTGAAATCCAAACTTTTAGAGTTGCCCTTAAAATGAGAGATCAGGGGAAATCTTTCAAAGGGGACAAATATTCCATTGACAGCTGTCTACGAGGGGAATTTGCCTCACTTTGTAGAGATCTCCTTGCTTTCTGTTGGGGCAAGAAGAGAAGGGAAATATCCCCAATGAGGCATAGACAGCAAAAGATAATCTGATGGGGTTTGAACCCCTTTCCTACTCTATCCAAAATGTTTAAAAAAATGTGGGCTTTACATACACTTTAAATGTATAGGACTGAAAGGATGGGGGGATTAATTGAAGTAAAGCGTTCTTCCTACCTGTTGCCCGTCATGCCCAGCACTGAACTAAGTCCTGGGCTGTTCTGAGGGTGGAGAAACCTTTAACCAGCATGATTCATCCAGCACAGAGATCCATAAAACACCCATACAAATAGTCCGGTCATTGTGCTCAGTGACTGGGAAAGGTATTTTATAGTGTTTTTGTAAACACCGTTGACATGGAAAGTTGGTTTCATTCAATGAGCGTCTACATCCTATAAAGTGACGTGTTATTTGTTGAAGATGCTCTGATAGCACAATTGCCTTCCACACTTTCGTCACAAGGTCATTACGAAAACTCCCTGACGCCTCAGAAGCCTTGCTGCACATTTACAATTTATGACTGAGCTTTGACCAATAATTAAACACAGAAGAAACTTGAGCTGGAAAGAGAGAAAATGTAATACAATATTCCTGTCCTATTAGAGTAGCAATTCTTTATATGCCCCTCCACGCCCAACACCAACCCCCTAGATTTGTGTACAGACGTTCCTATGAAAAATCTCATCAGAAAATTCTATGATGCCATCGAAGACTTAATGAACGTCATGCGAAATTTCATTTGGTTTTAATGTTTGATTTTATAGGACTCATTCACACTAGAATCGGCCGGAACGTACAGCTCCGTGCTGCGTGCACGGCCGTATCGGGGAGCTCCCGGGAAGGACATGTGCTGCGTGTGATTAGTACGCAGCCCCTGTCCTTCTCTATGGGAGTACGCGGCCGTACGCCACCCTACGCTTACCCCAAGTGCAGGTCCGTAAGGGTGCGGGTGTCCCGGCTCGGACGCAGACAGGATCCATCCATACCCTCATTTCACCACTCACCCCTGCCCCTTCCTTCTCACCTCTGTCTACCCCTCACCCTTGGCCCACTTCACCCCTCTCCCTATGCTCACCTTCTTCCAATGCTCACCTCTGCACCCCTCTTCCTAACCTCACCTCTGCCTCCCTGCACCTATCTTCCAGCACTCACCTCTGCCCCCAACACCCCTCCTCAAACACTCATCTTTGTGCCCCTCTTTCAATACTCACCTTTGAATCGCCTTACAACACTCCCCTCTGCATTTCCTTTAAACGCTCACCTCTGCAGCCCTGTATCCACATTCACCTTTGCACCCCTTTTGTACAATCAACTCTGCACCCCTCTTTCAAAACTCACCTCTGCACTCCTCTATCAAAATTCCCCCCGGAACCCCTTTTCCAATGCTTGTCTCTGCACCCAGGGCCGGATTTACTCCCCTGCCGCCCCAGGGCCAGGTTCCACAATACGCCCCCCCCCGCGCCGCCAACCCCCCACGCCCCTCTGCGCTCTGCCGCCCCGAGGCCGGGCCTCGGTGGCCTTGTGGGAAATCCGGGCCTGTCTGCACCCCACTTCCAATGCTTTCTTTTGCACTCTTATTACAACACTTACCTCTGCCCCCTTCTTCCAATACTCTCCTCTGCACCCTTCTTCCAATACTCTCCTCTGCACCCTTCTTCCAATACTCTCCTCTGCACCCTTCTTCCAATACTCTCCTCTGCACCTCTTGACAACATGCATCCGTGTACCCATCTTAGTTTCAGTATTCACGCTTTCAACGCTCACCTCTGCACCTCCTTTCAACACTCGCCCTTTACCCCTCTTCCAACACTCACCTCTGGCACCCCTCTTCCAACGCTTGCCTCTTTTCCATACAGTATAAGCGGCCAAGCCAGGAGACTTTGCAATGGTGGAGCTTAAAGCGTCATGAAATATTGAAGGTGTGGGTGGAGGAGGTCAATGGATAACTGTATATACTCACACACACGCACAGTGTAATAACCTTACAGTTATCCTTTAAAAAGTGATGGTGAAGATCACTGATATCCAAGGGGAGAGCAGCACGTGGAAGCAGTTGAGAACTAGCAAATATGCTGCAGTAAAGCTACAAAAACCAGGCACAGACTCAAACATCAAAAGCTGATATGATCAATATGCTCCTGTGTTTATCTGTGATATAGTGCAGGAGGTATATTGATCATATCATACCAGTATATTGATCATATCATAATGACATCATGAAGTCGGAGTTCAGTGGGATGGTGGGATAGTAGTGAAGGACATCAGGAGTAAGCTTTGTTTACAACTAGGGTTGCCACCTGTACGGGATTCACCCGGACAGTCCGGGTTTTGAATGCTGTGTCCAGGTTTCATGGCAGCTGAGACCCGGACACATGATGTCAGGCAGACAGAGGCAACCAAAATCAAGATAGGGGCTACTGGCCCCCCCACTGAAAATAATCTTGACTGTGATATTTCCATATGAATGGGTGGCGCTATTTACATATGAATAAGCCGCAACTCATTCTCCCCAAAAAATCTCTATGCGTCGCTAGAGTGTTCGGGTTTCGTTGAAAGAAAAGGTGGCAACCCTATTTACAACACTGACGTCAGGTGATCTGAGTTCGAACGACTCCCGCTGCAACATGCAGAAGAAGTGGGGCACAGTGGAATCATCATGGGGTCCATGGGTTCCTGGGGTTGAATGTGGGGCAAACTGGAGCAGGGGCGGCAGAAACACCAAATATTGCGGCACTCTGGGAACCAGGGAAGAGATATGGAGCACATGCTGGGGTACCCAGTGCTAGCGGGAACCACGTTTATGGTTGCTACAACCACCATAAACTTACAGCTAAGTGGTGCCCATGACTCTCTCTAATTATGAATGAATGTGATTGGCTGCCAACAGCAGCCGCTGATCACATCTCCTCTGCACCCTTCTTCCAATACTCTCCTCTGCACCCTTCTTCCAATACTCTCCTCTGCACCTCTTGACAACATGCATCCGTGTACCCATCTTAGTTTCAGTATTCACGCTTTCAACGCTCACCTCTGCACCTCCTTTCAACACTCGCCCTTTACCCCTCTTCCAACACTCACCTCTGGCACCCCTCTTCCAACGCTTGCCTCTTTTCCATACAGTATAAGCGGCCAAGCCAGGAGACTTTGCAATGGTGGAGCTTAAAGCGTCATGAAATATTGAAGGTGTGGGTGGAGGAGGTCAATGGATAACTGTATATACTCACACACACGCACAGTGTAATAACCTTACAGTTATCCTTTAAAAAGTGATGGTGAAGATCACTGATATCCAAGGGGAGAGCAGCACGTGGAAGCAGTTGAGAACTAGCAAATATGCTGCAGTAAAGCTACAAAAACCAGGCACAGACTCAAACATCAAAAGCTGATATGATCAATATGCTCCTGTGTTTATCTGTGATATAGTGCAGGAGGTATATTGATCATATCATACCAGTATATTGATCATATCATAATGACATCATGAAGTCGGAGTTCAGTGGGATGGTGGGATAGTAGTGAAGGACATCAGGAGTAAGCTTTGTTTACAACTAGGGTTGCCACCTGTACGGGATTCACCCGGACAGTCCGGGTTTTGAATGCTGTGTCCAGGTTTCATGGCAGCTGAGACCCGGACACATGATGTCAGGCAGACAGAGGCAACCAAAATCAAGATAGGGGCTACTGGCCCCCCCACTGAAAATAATCTTGACTGTGATATTTCCATATGAATGGGTGGCGCTATTTACATATGAATAAGCCGCAACTCATTCTCCCCAAAAAATCTCTATGCGTCGCTAGAGTGTTCGGGTTTCGTTGAAAGAAAAGGTGGCAACCCTATTTACAACACTGACGTCAGGTGATCTGAGTTCGAACGACTCCCGCTGCAACATGCAGAAGAAGTGGGGCACAGTGGAATCATCATGGGGTCCATGGGTTCCTGGGGTTGAATGTGGGGCAAACTGGAGCAGGGGCGGCAGAAACACCAAATATTGCGGCACTCTGGGAACCAGGGAAGAGATATGGAGCACATGCTGGGGTACCCAGTGCTAGCGGGAACCACGTTTATGGTTGCTACAACCACCATAAACTTACAGCTAAGTGGTGCCCATGACTCTCTCTAATTATGAATGAATGTGATTGGCTGCCAACAGCAGCCGCTGATCACATCCATTTATAAATACAGCAGGGCCGTCTTTAATACTGATTGGACCCTGGGCAAACAATGATGGTGATTCATGATGCAATGCTGGGTGGGGAAAATTAGATACATCTTGCATAGGTTCTTATGCCAGTGTGGAGGAGCGCCGCCCACAGGTGGGATGCCAAATTTTAATTAATAAAAGCCGTCAGGTGAAAAATGGATGGGGGATTTCACAAACGCAACTTTGACCGAGAGAGAGAGAGGGGCGTCCGGGGACTTCACAAATGGAACTCTGACCGAGAGGAGGACGTCACGGAAACAAAGGACTTTGAGAGATACTGGAACCAGAAGCTGTTTTTATGTGAACGCTTAACTGCCACAAAGTCCTGTTCGGATACAGAATTTGTGACTGGAAGCCCTGTACCTTTAAGTGTATCCTCTCTTAGTAAGCATCACATGTACTAGAAAGGGTAGTGTAGTGGGTGTGTGCATATGTATGTTGTAGCAGCCTGTATGTTTGTTTTTTCCTAATTTTCCTGTAACTAGGTTTTTGCACGCACCATTTTTACCTAGTAAAGTACTTTAAATGCTACTTTGTCAGTTCCCTTGAGCTTTACTGCAGCCAGACAAGAAATATAAATAAAAGTGTAGCCAAGCATTACATTTGGGCTCGTCCTTGGGATAAGCTTTACATTTTGGAGGCTGGTCTTTGGGGTTTGTAGTCCAAGCAAAATGCCATATAAAATTTAAAGTGAAATGTAAAAAAAGTTTAAAAAATGTAAAAGAAAAAAATAGGGATGCACCGATACAAGTACAAGTACAGATACTTCTCCAGCTCCAAGACTAGACCAGAGAAACATTCAAAAGTTAGGAGGCCGCTGTCATTTGTAAGGAGCGCACGGAGCTCCCGGGATTTGTACAGCTCTGTTTTAATGTATAATTTTGTTTTATATATATATATATGATGCACCGATACCATTTTTGCAAGTACAAGTACTGATACTTTCCCAAGTCCTCACAGATACAAGTACTGATACATTTCTGTTTCTTGTCATGTGACAGTTTTTCTAAAATAATACAGACTAATGATTTCAGGACAGTGGTGGAGTGCCAGAGCCAGGTCCCAGCTGCAACCGCTGCAACCCCGGGAGTTCTCATGAAAATGCCAAGTATCGGCACTGGTATCGGCACTGGTATCTGAAAAGTATCTGTGCATCCCTAGAAAAAAACATCAACTTTTTTTTTTAAATTAGACAAAAAAAAAACATATACACACATAACAGACACGTGACCACCGTTATGACACACGTGTATACATTAGACCCCCTATTGCAATCCACACATTACATATCCCCACACACGTTAGAGGTTTAGAAATAATTTTGGAGACTTTATTTTAGTGTTACACTGAACTGATGAAGAAGTAACCATTCCCACTGGAATTTGTAAGTTTTATTATTCATTAGTTAAACAAAGTTTTATTTTTTAGGATTATGAATTAATTTTTAAGGTTATGTAATGGTAGTGTGTGCTAAAAGTTATTTTTAGTGCATTTTTATTGAAAATACAGTTTTGCTAAAAACACATGTGCAACTATCACGGGGCGTACAAAATCAACAGCACCTTGTCTTAATTTGACAGGTTCTAAGCTTTCATATAATATACACTGAGTGGCCAGATTATTATGACCACCTGATGTTTGTAGGCAAATTAGCTATAATTTGGCGCTGAAGTTGCTAGAGGGCCAGACCATTATAAATAGGGAAGCAGGTTGTTTACCACGACAGTAGAAGTGATTTGTTTCTGAAGATACGGGGAAACAACGCGATTTAACAGCCTTTGAACGTGGGATGATTGTTGTCGCTCGGAGCCACGGAGCGAGTATCAGCAAAACAGCAGAATTCGTTAAATGTTCAAGAGCAGCTGTTGTTAAAGTGTTTAAAGACCGGACTGTCAGCCGAAAATCTGGGTCTGAACGTGCAAATTGTGTCCGTCAGCGACTAGTCAATGTTAGGGCAGAACGGGGGAGGGGCAAGACTGGTACAAGACAACAGAAGGGTAACAGTGCCGTGTCAGATCCCTCGCATCACATTTCACCCTCTAGCTGAAGTTGCTAGAGGGCCAGACCATTATAAATAGGGAAGCAGGTTGTTTACCACGACAGTAGAAGTGATTTGTTTCTGAAGATACGGGGAAACAACGCGATTTAACAGCCTTTGAACGTGGGATGATTGTTGTCGCTCGGAGCCACGGAGCGAGTATCAGCAAAACAGCAGAATTCGTTAAATGTTCAAGAGCAGCTGTTGTTAAAGTGTTTAAAGACCGGACTGTCAGCCGAAAATCTGGGTCTGAACGTGCAAATTGTGTCCGTCAGCGACTAGTCAATGTTAGGGCAGAACGGGGGAGGGGCAAGACTGGTACAAGACAACAGAAGGGTAACAGTGCCGTGTCAGATCCCTCGCATCACCTTTCACCATCTCCTGGAGTCACGAGGCGGCCCAACCAAGTACTGATGGGGTGGTCATAATAATCTGGCCACTCACTGTATAGCTCAATGGCTCTTTTACAAACTTACAAAGCTGCTATGTGTCTTTTTTTGTTGTTGCTGATATTCTTCAGGCTTCCCTATCAGTGTTATCTGGCTTGTCCTAATCCCTGTCACTTGTCACTACTGGACAGCTTGGTGTGCATGTAAATGTGAAAAAAAAGTTTAACAACATGTACAACAAAAAAAGTAATTAGTATACTGAATACTATCTCATATGTAATAGC